>NC_092268.1:2931412-3098912 GCF_036320965.1 Panulirus ornatus | reverse complement strand
TTTCGTCTGTTTCCTTGCGCTACCTCGCAAACGCGGGAGACAGCGACAAAGTATAATAAAAAAAAAAGAATATATATATATATATATATATATATATATATATATATATATATATATATATATATATTTTTTTTTTTTTATACTTTGTCGCTGTCTCCCGCGTTTGCGAGGTAGCGCAAGGAAACAGACGAAAGAAATGGCCCAACCCACCCCCATACACATGTATATACACACGTCCACACACGCAAATATACATACCTACACAGCTTTCCATGGTTTACCCCGGACGCTTCACATGCCTTGATTCAATCCACTGACAGCACGTCAACCCCTGTATACCACATCGCTCCAATTCACTCTATTCCTTGCCCTCCTTTCACCCTCCTGCATGTTCAGGCCCCGATCACACAAAATCCTTTTCACTCCATCTTTCCACCTCCAATTTGGTCTCCCTCTTCTCCTCGTTCCCTCCACCTCCGACACATATATCCTCTTGGTCAATCTTTCCTCACTCATTCTCTCCATGTGCCCAAACCATTTCAAAACACCCTCTTCTGCTCTCTCAACCACGCTCTTTTTATTTCCACACATCTCTCTTACCCTTACGTTACTTACTCGATCAAACCACCTCACACCACACATTGTCCTCAAACATCTCATTTCCAGCACATCCATCCTCCTGCGCACAACTCTATCCATAGCCCACGCCTCGCAACCATACAACATTGTTGGAACTACTATTCCTTCAAACATACCCATTTTTGCTTTCCGGGATAATGTTCTCGACTTCCACACATTTTTCAAGGCTCCCAAAATTTTCGCCCCCTCCCCCACCCTATGATCCACTTCCGCTTCCATGGTTCCATCCGCTGACAGATCCACTCCCAGATATCTAAAACACTTCACTTCCTCCAGTTTTTCTCCATTCAAACTCACCTCCCAATTGACTTGACCCTCAACCCTACTGTACCTAATAACCTTGCTCTTATTCACATTTACTCTTAACTTTCTTCTTCCACACACTTTACCAAACTCCGTCACCAGCTTCTGCAGTTTCTCACATGAATCCGCCACCAGCGCTGTATCATCAGCGAACAACAACTGACTCACTTCCCAAGCTCTCTCATCCCCAACAGACTTCATACTTGCCCCTCTTTCCAAGACTCTTGCATTTACCTCCCTAACAACCCCATCCATAAACAAATTAAACAACCATGGAGACATCACACACCCCTGCCGCAAACCAACATTCACTGAGAACCAATCACTTTCCTCTCTTCCTACACGTACACATGCCTTACATCCTCGATAAAAACTTTTCACTGCTTCTGACAACTTGCCTCCCACACCATATATTCTTAATACCTTCCACAGAGCATCTCTATCAACTCTATCATATGCCTTCTCCAGATCCATAAATGCTACATACAAATCCATTTGCTTTTCTAAGTATTTCTCACATACATTCTTCAAAGCAAACACCTGATCCACACATCCTCTACCACTTCTGAAACCACACTGCTCTTCCCCAATCTGATGCTCTGTACATGCCTTCACCCTCTCAATCAATACTCTCCCATATAATTTACCAGGAATACTCAACAAACTTATACCTCTGTAATTTGAGCACTCACTCTTATCCCCTTTGCCTTTGTACAATGGCACTATGCACGCATTCCGCCAATCCTCAGGCACCTCACCATGAGTCATACATACATTAAATAACCTTACCAACCAGTCAACAATACAGTCACCCCCTTTTTTAATAAATTCCACTGCAATACCATCCAAACCTGCTGCCTTGCCGGCTTTCATCTTCCGCAAAGCTTTTACTACCTCTTTTCTGTTTACCAAATCATTTTCCCTAACCCTCTCACTTTGCACACCACCTCGACCCAAACATCCTATATCTGCCACTCTGTCATCAGACACATTCAACAAACCTTCAAAATACTCATTCCATCTCCTTCTCACATCACCACTACTTGTTATCACCTCCCCATTTACGCCCTTCACTGAAGTGAATATATATATATATATATATATATATATATATATATATATATATATATATATATATATATATATATATATATATATATATATATAAATGGGGATTTGAAATAAACCTTTGATATATCTTTTTATTTTTGAATGCCACCATGCCACTCTATTTGACTTTGGCAACCCTAAACGGTCTTTTAAGTAAACGTTCTATTTGTCTCTTTCCCTTCAGATGCCACTATTCCCCTGTAATGGCGGTTGGCGCCGCCTAAGGGGATTTTAATAAAACCTTCAGTTTCCCTGTATATTTTTGGTAGCCTCCACGCCACTCTGTTGGCCTCTTTGGGTAGTATGTAGTGCAAATCGCACGTTACATAAAGGGTATGCAAGTCATTTTGCCCGGATTGAGACAACGCCTATGTTCATTACGATGTTCGGAACCGTGACTAGTGACTACATTGTTGGCTCCTGCGTCTTTATTCGGTTGTGGCGAAGACTTAGGGTTGTGTGGTCCGGCAAGACTCAAGGTGGAGTCGTCACCCAGGGAAGTACAGAGGTACGGCGCTGGTCACTGAGCCACTCAGGTGAGTGAGACTAGTGAGGGTTAGAAGGTTAGTACGTAGCTGCCAGCCAAGCTATATAGCTGTCAGCCAGCTTAGGTAGCTCCTAGCTAGCTGTCTGCCAGGCTAGGTAGCTCCCAGATAGCTTCGTGTTCTCAGCTAGGAGATGCTTGATGTTTCTATAAACCAAAGGTTGTACTTGGAGCCAGGTTTTGTGAGTCCCATTTGTAATGGTTGTAACCAGTTGTTGTGCAATGATTGAGGAACTATATTCATTTTAGGTTGTCCTGGGAAGAGATGTGACGTTTCATTTTGTAGTTACCACAGGGCGAACATAGAACTAATGTATGACGTCACTAGGCAGACCATTTAGTGTATATCATTCGTTCAAGTGAAAGCTTGTGATTGGTCGTCCTGGAACGTGTGACCAGCCATACAGGTTATTACAATGACACAGTTGTTTGGATGAATGACCAGTTTAGCTCACCATCGAAATGGGTAATTTTGTTTAGGGTTTTGCAATATACATACAGTAACAAGACCAATGGGTAGCTTTTGATGCTCCTTGTGCTATTGGAAGAAAACGGAAGGATAGATTAACAGAAATGGATAGACTCGAATTGTTATTGAGAAATTTTATATTGTAATATGCAGGTAATTTTAAGAATAATTTTCAAAAGTAGTGAAGTGAGGAGGTGTAATACACCCATGACTTAAGATCTCTTATTTCCAACACAGAAACGTCGGTAAATGTTAAATACAAAATAGGTTAATTGAACTCAATATAACAACATAAATATTCCTATTTAAGAATATTTCTATTAATGTAGGAAACTGGCATGATGGTCATTGGCTGAGTTCCAGTGAAACTCCGGAGTTGGGAGTAGGTCGTCTCTAACTGCCCACAGACCCAGTCAGCCTCCGTTGTCAGCTGGCGTCATCAGAGACAGTCAGCCACTATGACAGCACTCCGTCAGGAGGAAGGAGGAGCGACCCACCCTCCCACCGTCCGTCAGCACACGTGCCCCTCCTTCATACGTCAGCGGGGTAAGTTTGACGAGGGGGGGGGTAAACCTTGGATGGGTCGAGGTGTGAGCTACTCACTTGTGTGTCAGGGGGCGGGGCGGGGCGGGGCGGGGCGGGACGTTGGTTATCAGGGAGTGATAAGATCTTGAGGGAGGTGGAGGTTGTGGTGTGAGAGAGAGCAAGTTACCGTCGACTCCCAGGCAGGGAGGGAGGGAGAGGACCACTGGAGGGAGTATACATTACCGAGCGTGTGGCCGTGGCTGACACACACACACAGCTGTCAGTGAGGGGATTGCGGCGCCGGCATGTGTCAGGCGTCGTCGTCGTCAGTCTTGGCGTGCGCTGACGGACGTCCTGTGTCAGGAGGAGACGTTCCAACATGCGACAGGCTCTGTGAGGTGCTGACGTATGTCAGCTGGTGAGACATCATTGGAAAGAGCGACTTTGATGCTGCAGAGAGCGAGTCTCTCTTGCTTATCAGGGAGCAAGCTGTTTTTGCTTATCAGGGAGCGAGTCATTCTTGCTTATCAGGGAGTGAGTCGTTCCTGCTTATCAAGGAGCGAGCCTTTCTTGCTTATCAGGGAGCGAACCGATCTTGCATATCAAGGAGCGAGCTTTACATTAAACCATGAATTTGGCATCTTGTGTATAGTCTAGGCTGGGGTCGGCTGGCCAGGGTGTGGCAGCTCGTCTACTGGATGGCTGTGAGGTAGTGTCTACTGGATGGCTGTGAGGTAGTGTCTACTGGATGGCTGTGAGGTAGTGTCTACTGGATGGCTGTGACGTAGTGTCTACTGGATGGCTGTGAGGTAGTGTCTACTGGATGGCTGTGACGTAGTGTCTACTGGATCGCTGTGAGGTAGTGTCTACTGGATGGCTGTGACGTAGTGTCTACTGGATCGCTGTGAGGTAGTGTCTACTGGATGGCTGTGAGGTAGTGTCTACTGGATCGCTGTGAGGTAGGCTATGGGCAATCGGAGAGATGAGAGGTTGGTGCTCAGCGGTGACATGATGACACCATCTTGATAATGTTTTCTCCATACGTGGCATCGCACATAAAGTGGCCCCGTTCTCCAACACTGTGGTGGAGTGGAATAGTAGATGGGTGGTGGAGAACGGTAACATTAACGACTTAATGTAAGTTATAAGTGTGTGTGAAAAGGAGTGGGGGACATGGCAGCAATGATGAAGGCTGCATAGAGAATAAGAGATATCTGCATCAGAGTTTATTAGCAGCCAAATCCAACGTCTCTGTTCGCTGGTGACTATATAAGGGTATGGCTAAGTTTAGATAACAATGAAGTAGGCAATATATCTGGAAATATATAATAATCATTATTGTAAACACATGTTCATATCACAAATATGTATGTTATGTAAAAGCTATGAAATTAGGCTTATAACTATCTAAACTTGATAATTGAAATTGAAATTTTCCATTTAGGCAATCGAGAGTGTCGTCCATTCATAGTGAACATGGCTAGGTTTCATTGTTGGCAGAGAGAACAGCAGCGACAGAGGCAAACCCCCTCCAGTGAACGTCATGGCCATAACACGACGTCTCCGCGTGTAGCGGCAGGCCAATGTTACATGGGAAAGCAACACACCAACCTCATCCTCGCTGCTCTCACCGCTAAGAGCCAGGCACTGCTGGAACTGCCCACACACCGCTGCTCTCACCGCTAAGAGCCAGGCACTGCTGGAACTGCTCTGGCACCGCTGCTCTCGCCGCTAAGAGCCAGGCACTGCTGGAACTGCTCACACACCGCTGCTCTCACCGCTAAGAGCCAGGCACTGCTGGAGCTGCTCACACACCGCTGCTCTCACCGCTAAGAGCCAGGCACTGCTGGAACTGCCCACACACCGCTGCTCTCACCGCTAAGAGCCAGGCACTGCTGGAACTGCCCACACACCGCTGCTCTCACCGCTAAGAGCCAGGCACTGCTGGAACTGCCCACACACCGCTGCTCTCGCCGCTAAGAGCCAGGCACTGCTGGAACTGCTCACACACCGCTGCTCTCACCGCTAAGAGCCAGGCACTGCTGGAACTGCTCACACACCGCTGCTCTCACCGCTAAGAGCCAGGCACTGCTGGAACTGCCCAGACACCGCTGCTCTCACCGCTAAGAGCCAGGCACTGCTGGAGCTGCTCTGGCACCGCTGCTCTCGCCGCTAAGAGCCAGGCACTGCTGGAGCTGCTACGGCATAGTTGTGTTGAAGCTAAGAGCCAGACACTGGTAGTGTTGCTCAGTCAGGCATCACTGCTCTTACCGTAAGAAGGCAGGCACTACTGTGCCAGCACCAGTGCTGATGCGATCCTTAGATTAATCCTTCACTTTTCCTCTAAATTTTTGGATGCCTCCACGCAATTCTCTTGCCCTTTAGCATCCCCAAAGTGGCATTGAAGTAAGCTTTCCAAGTGTTTCTTTCACTGTTGATGCCTCTATGCCCCTGCAATTGCCTTTGGCGGCTCCAAAGGGGATTTAAACTAAACCGTTAATTTGTCTTTTTATATTTGGATGCCACCATGCAACTGTATTGGACTTTGGCACCCCTAAACGGTCTTTTAAGTAAACTTTTAATTTGTCTCTTTCCCTTCAGATGCCAGTATTCCCCTGAAAAGGTCTTTGAAGACGCCAAAGGGGATTTAGATTAATCCTTCAATTTTCCTCTAAATTTTTGGGCAAGGGAATTGCGGTGAGGCATCCAAAAATCTTAGAGGAAAATTGAAGGATTAATCTAAATCCCCTTTGGCGTCCTCAAAGGCCTTTACAGGGGAATACTGGCATCTGAAGGCAAAGAGACAAATTAAAAGTTTACTTAAAAGATCCTTTGGGGGTGTCAAGTCCAATACAGTTGCATGGTGGCATCCAAAAATAAAAAGACAAATTAAAGGTTTAGTTTAATTCCCCTTTGGCCCCGCCAAAGGCAATTACAGGGGCATAGAGGCATCAAAAGAGAAAAAAACATTTAGAAAGCTTACCTTAATGCCACTTTGGGGATGCCAAAGGGCAAGAGAATTGCGTGGAGGCATCCAAAATCTTAGAGGAAAATTGAAGGATTAATCTAAATCTCCTTTGGCGTCTTCAAAGGCCTTTACAGGGGAATACTGGCATCTAAAGGGAAAGAGACAAATTAAAAGTTTACTTAAAAGATCCTTTGGGGGTGCCAAAGTCCAATACAGTTGCATGGTGGCATCCAAAAATAAAAAGACAAATTAATGGTTTACTTTAAATCCCACGAACACCTCACTGATAAATACCGTTCATATAAGCCAAATTCTGATTTATGTATTACATAAGCTTTGAAAATCCCTGCTTTGTTCATCAGCCTAGGTCATCTTATATACATTTGCTCATGATTATCACCTTCATTGGATATAGTTGCAATAAATAAGTCGTGTTCTCCTTCGTCCTGTATAAAAAAAGCACCCAATTGGTCAAAAGAAAAATGGAGTTAGCCAATCAGCATTGCAAGCCATGCCATCACGGTCGATTTAATTTCTATCAGAAAATTAATCTTTTATAGAACCCTTTAGAAACCCGGATTAATATATCTATTTTTGATGAAAAGGCCTAAATATGTCCAGGTAATTACAATTGAATTAGTGACAGGGGCCATGTTACCAGCCCGAAGGATAATTCAGATTTCTAAATTTTAATCTGATTTATCAGAGAGCGTCCTGAGAGATGGTGTTTATATACAACTTTACGTAAGATATTTTTAGGACAATTTATATAATGAATCATGCAAATAAGGTTTAGTATATGCTATCTAATAGAAAATACTCCGTTCAATAAATTCTAAACCAGCATTTATGAAATTATTTTGAAATTAATACTGAAAATAAATACAAAAGCCATGAGATAAAATATAACGCAACCTGTAATTAAAAGTTCGTCGTCACTCTCGTAATGTTTTGTTGTGATGCAGGAACACGTTTCTTGTATATTTCATCCATAATAACGAAGTGATAATAGATTATCTACTGTATGCAGCGACCATAAGTAAGTAATGTAACCTTAGTACCATTTAAAAAGTAGATACGTTTTTATCCAGTAAGGTAGTTATGAAACACTCAAATAAGGGTGTCGCATCGTTCGTAAACTTTAGAAATAAACTTAACTCCTTGAATTTGTACAATATTTGGGTTAATATAATGTTTTGGTGATTTGAAACTCATTTTTATCTGATATTTGTCAGTATTTCTAATATAAAGTGTAGTTTATAATTGTGCCCTGCTATCGTACGTCAGTTATGTACCATAAGCATTTTCTATTGTCTCTTCAACTTGGCATCATTATTATCTATGTACACAGTCTAGTGTTGAGATAAAACACTACACTGTTGTAGAGAACAAGAAAAATGTGGAGGCAGTTCATCAGTTTATGGAAACTCGTATTACAGTGGATGAATTTTGACGACAATGGTACTAATATGTTCCTTAAACTGTAGACCTCATATAGAGTGTTGTCCCCACAATGTGATTAGGTCCATGAAGTTGAGGAAAGATGGGCAGAATTACTCAATATCAACAATATGGATTTTCAAAAATCCATTGGTACCACTTTCATCAAAATCTGTCTTGAATTTTATACAGGTCTTGCTGGCGGGTGACACCATATATCCACACAATGCTTTGTTTAAATTCTAGAGAGCTTTATTTGGTGTGTAAATCAAGTTTTAAACAATAAAGCTTTATATCATTTCATGAAAGTGCCACATGGATGTGTTATTCTCCGAACCTTCAGCTAGACGTGATTTGCTCGGGTTTGCGCAGAAGCATAATGCTAGGCTGTCAGGCTTGGTTTAGGGAATGCTGAACAAACATGTTTTTTTTCTTAATTATTCTGATAGAGGGCTTCAACAGTATGCAAGAAGTTGAGGAATTACTATACTCGGTCACATAAATTTTTCTTGAATGATAGTACCCGCAGATGCATATAACATTAAAACAACTCGTGTATGTACGTATTGTAACCCGCATATTCAAAGTTTATTATGTCAAAATCTTATTTACCCATGGATGCAAATTTCTCTTTAGTCTATTATAACAAAATCTTATTTACTCATAGATGCAATTTTCTCACAATTAAGGTACTTTTTTGAGAAGTACATAGATTTTTGTTTTGGTAAAAGTGATTAGCACTTTTCATCATTTGGTGATAATTTGGACTTTATGCAGCAGCCAACACAGGCTCTATTTTCATGTTGTGGAAAGTGTAATTTCATGAGTTTTTTTTTTTCTTTTTAGATTCAAACAATGGAGGAAGAATTTGAAACCCGTGCCTGGGATGAGGCTCCTGATGCAGAACCTCTGGTAAGATGTAACAGCATTTGATATCATGATGATCTTGTACAGTTATTTACTGTGTTACTGTAGTGATTTGTAATCAGAGTACCAGGCACGTTGTTGATATGGAAACATAGAACATGTTTCACAGTGTTCAGAGTAAAAATGCATTAGCTTTACTTTTAAGGCATAACCACACAGTGGGCGTATTGCAGTATAACTATGTGCAAGTCGATGTCATGGTAAAATATAACCTTGTCCTGACCACGGTAGAATGTGGCTGTGTATGCCAGGTATTTCCATAAAGAATTTGCCACATATACGACTTAGTATTGTAGTAATTTTTACCGGTGTATAGGGTAGAACTGTTGTAGAGTTATACCATCTGGGTGTTATGAAGGTGAGATGTAACCAAATACTGGGCATCTCCATACTGTATATTGTACTGAATACTTGCTAAGCTGTAGCCATGACTTGTGTATGGTATAGCAATGTTTATAGTATTAACATGCTATTTTATAATTGATATTTCTCCATGGTAAAAAGTAACAATTTGCTGGGGTAGGTACTGTTTATTTATTATACAGTGTAATTAACTGAAGAAAACCCTTTTGATGTGTACTGCTTGAATGATCTAAAATATTATAATTATTTCCCAAGTATACTTTTAGTAAGATGTCTGTGGTATGTTTTTTTTTTTTTGTCCATGATCAGTGTGATATCACTTGCACAACACATCCTGCTGTCCGTGCAATCCTAGCATATCACAATAGATTTGTCCCACCCAAACTCCTTATGTGCATGTGCTCGCTTTCGCTTTCCAAATTTTCAGTAACTTTGTCATTTTTCCCACTGTAAACTTTGTGAACCCACAGTTGTTTCTAAAGAGATATGTCTCTTCCAGGATGCTGCTAATCAATCTGCACGGATGGTTTACTCACCTTTTCCTTTTTGATAGGTTCATAAATTCCAGACACAGTACTTGTTCCATTGCAAAAATATTTATTTATTTATTTTGCTTTGTCGCTATCTCCCGCATTTGTGAGGTAGCGCAAGGAAACAGATGAAAGAAATGGCCCAACCCACCCATATACACATGTATATACATACACGTCCACACATGCAAATATACATACCTATACATCTCAATGTACACATATATATACCCATGCACACAATTCACACTCTCTGCCTTTATTCATTCCCATCGCCACCTCGCCACACATGGAACACCATCCCCCTCCCCCCTCATGTGTGCGAGGTAGCGCTAGGAAAAGACAGCAAAGGCCCCATTCGTTCACACTCAGTCTCTAGCTGTCATGCAATAATGCCCGAAACCACAGCTCCTTTTCCACATCCAGGCCCCACACAACTTTCCATGGTTTACCCCAGACGCTTGACATGCCCTGATTCAATCCATTGACAGCACATCAACCCCGGTATACCACATTGATCCAATTCACTCTATTCCTTGCCCGCCTTTCACCCTTCTGCATGTTCAGGCCCCGATCACTCAAAATCTTTTTCACTCCATCTTTCCACCTCCAATTTGGTCTCCCACTTCTCCTCGTTCCCTCCACCTCCGACACATATATCCTCTTGGTCAATCTTTCCTCACTCATTCTCTCCATGTGCCCAAACCATTTCAAAACACCCTCTTCTGCTCTCTCAACCACACTCTTTTTATTCCCACACATCTCTCTTACCCTTACAATACTTACTCGATCAAACCACCTCACACCACATATTGTCCTCAAACATCTCATTTCCAGCACATACACCCTCCTGCGCACAACTCTATCCATAGCCCACGCCTCGCAACCATACAACACTGTTGGAACCACTATTCCTTCAAACATACCCATTTTTGCTTTCCGAGATAATGTTCTCGACTTCCACACATTCTTCAAGGCTCCCAGGATTTTCGCCCCCTCCCCCACCCTATGATTTACTTCCGCTTCCATGGTTCCATCCGCTGCCGGATCCACTCCCAGATATCTAAAACACTTTGCTTCCTCCAGTTTTTCTCCATTCAAACTTGCCTCCCAGTTGACTTGACCCTCAACCCTACTGTACCTAATAACCTTGCTCTTATTCACATTTACTCTTAACTTTCTTCTTTCACACACTTTACCAAACTCAGTCACCAGCTTCTGCAGTTTCTTACATGAATCAGCCACCAGTGCTGTATCGTCAGCGAACAACAACTGACTCGCTTGCCAAGCTCTCTCATCCATAACAGACTGCATACTTGCCCCTCTTTCCAAAACTCTTGCATTCACCTCCCTAACAACCCCATCCATAAACAAATTAAAGAACCATGGAGACATCACACACCTCTGCCGCAAACCTACATTCACTGAGACCCAATCGCTTTCCTCTCTTCCTACACGTACACATGCCTTACATCCTCGATAAAAACTTTTTACTGCTTCTAACAACTTGCCTCCCACACCATATATTCTTAAAACCTTCCACAGAGCATCTCTATCAACTCTATCATATGCCTTCTCCAGATCCATAAATGCTACATACAAATCCATTTGTTTTTCTAAGTATTTCTCACATACATTCTTCAAAGCAAACACCTGATCCACACATCCTCTACCACTTCTGAAACCACACTGCTCTTCCCCAGTCTGATGCTCTGTACACGCCTTCACCCTCTCAATCAATACCCTCCCATATAATTTACCAGGAATACTCGACAAACTTATACCTCTGTAATTTGAGCACTCACTCTTATCCCCTTTGCCTTTGTACAATGGCACTATGCAAGCATTCCGCCAATCCTCAGGCACCTCACCATGAATCATACATACATTAAATAACCTTACCAACCAGTCAACAATACAGTCACCCCCTTTTTTAATAAATTCCGCTGCAATACCATCCAAACCTGCTGTTTTGCCGGCTTTCATCTTCCGTAAAGCTTTTACTACCTCTTCTCTATTTACCAAATCATTTTCCCTAACCCTCTCACTTTGCACACCACCTCGACCAAAACACCCTATATCTGCCACTCTATCATCAAACACATTCAACAAACCTTCAAAATACTCACTCCATCTCGTCACATCACCACTACTTGTTTTCACCTCCCCATTAGCCCCCTTCACTGAAGTTCCCATTTGCTCCCTTGTCTTATGCACTTTATTTACCTCCTTCCAAAACATCTTTTTGTTCTCCCTGAAATTTAATGATACTCTCTCACCCCAACTCTCATTTTTCCTCTTTTTCACCTCTTGCACCTTTCTCTTGACCTCCTGCCTCTTTCTTTTATACCTCTCCCACTCATTTGCATTTTTTCCCTGCAAAAATCGTTCAAATGCCTTCTTTCACTAATAATCTTACTTCTTGATCAACCCACCTCCCACGCTTCTCATGCCACAAGCATCTTTTGCGCAAGCCATCACTGCTTCCCTAAATACATCCCATTCCTCCCCCACTCCCCTTACCTCCTTTGTTCTCACCTTTTTCCATTCTGTACTCAGTCTCTCCTCGTACTTCCCCACACAAGTATATTTTATATGAAATTGTTTTATAAATTAATGTAAACATGAGAGGCTTCTTTCTTTAGCCCAAAATATTCATTATGTTGTCTGGTCTTGATAAGGAATTTAGTTTGAGTGGAGTAATCAACTGGGTGAAAAAATGGGAATTGGAAAGTGGGAAATTAGTTGTAATGCTGTGTTTGTCTTGAATTAATGTTTTTGTTTTCAGGGATTGCATTGCTTCCCTACATAAAGTCAAAGTGCATGCTTTTGGATTAGTGAAAATCTTAGATTTTGTCATACTTGCTTACTGTTTCTTGTATAGTGAAGTAGCATCAGGAACTGATGAAAAAGACCCTCATTTGTTCACATCCACTCTTTATCTGTCATGTATATGCGCTGAGTAAATTTAGAATTTTAGCATCTACAGAGGTGCCTTAAGGCTTATGGTCATGTATCAAAGGTTATGTTGTGAGCCAAAGCATCTCCATCTTTTTTCTTTCCTGGGTTGGTTGTCCTGCGAGCTAATGAGAATCTTTGATCTCTGGAGGGGTTTGAAGCCTCCAACACCCCTCATTCCAGTAAGGAATGACCACCCTAATAGTGGTCATAGCAGTGATAGATAATGTTTATAAACTGTTTAAATGTCATGGAAAGCTAACATGTATATAATAATCCATTATATGTTCCAGGCCTAAGAGCACAGAAGAGTTAGGGATAGTGCCTTACAACTTCACTTTAATTCCTCATGGTAGCTTTGGATCTTGCATTGGTATGTAACACAGAAAATACTTACAACAACTAGGCAGGTTGTTTTCCAAGTCTAATGCATCTGCTGTGTGAAAAGTTGGGGATTTTTAGATATGTAAAACTGGCACTATTCCTGTTTTGGGGAATTCATTGTTTGTATTCCCTGTATATAGTGCCAGCAAATAGAGAATGCCTTTACTCTTGTCAGGGGCAAGGCATTGATATACTGTGGTGATGTACCAGTTTTGTCTTGGAAGGAGCACACATGCTCCTTTTTCATGGTTTCTACCAGGTATGAAAGAATTGACCCGCGGTGGTCCTTTCACGTAGGTAGTAGTTGGTAGGCAGCCACTGACCAGAGAGGTATGTTACGGGCATTGCCCACCTGGATATTAGGAGGGTTAGGAACGGCTGCATAGTAAGCCAGCACTACAGTAGTTGTCAAGCTGCTTTCCTCTGACCTAGGTAGCTGTCTTTTCTTTCTGCCTCCCTCATGTGTGAACTACTGGCATTCTGTCCAGAGACATAAAATCTTTCCTTGTCACACATTATACTTGACAACACTTAACAAACTCACACAACTCACCTTTTGTAAGTCTAGATTTTCCTAAAGTGAGTGCTGTGCACTAACCCTGCCTTTTGGCAAAATGTTAGGAGCATTAGATAGTAATAGTATTTAAGAACATCAGACAGGAGCATTAGTAGTAGTAGAAGCGTTGGTAGTAGGTTGGAACCTTAGGTAGGAGCCTCAAGAAACGCTGCACTAGAGTTACCCTCTGCCAGTGGACTGTTGAGGTTGGGGTGAAAGGCTAAGAAAAGGTACTGGAGTTCACCAGTAATGGATATAAGGTTGGGATACTGAAAGGCTAAGAAATGGTACTGGAGTTCACCAGTTATGGAGACTTTTGCTAGGGCCACCCCTTGAGGGAGTTGGAGTTCTTGAAGGGAATGGGCATCAGAGTTATAGATAGATAGATGGTCCTTTCAAATTCTAGCTGGAAATACTTATAAATTCTAGTAAAGATTACTCCTTTAAAAGGACAGCCTTGGACAACACTTACTTTTATTAATAGTCTGGGTCAACTGAGCAATTTTCCATTAAAGACATTTCAGTATGTTACCAGTTTAGGATTTGATCTAGTTTCTTTTGTGAGAGCAGGTTTGCATCATTCAGAAGTTTTTCATTGATTGCCAAGTAATCCTGCAGCTCAAGGCAACATCATGGCAAGGTTATTGACTGCGAAGGGGCTTGATTATGCTAAGCCTTCCCTTTTTTATTTTTTGTTTGATGCTATGCAAGCCTTATCCTCAGTATTGGAATTACACACATGGGGTCTCACGATCCTTAATCTGGACCTGCTTACTTCAGTTTTATAACTTCTTTGGCTTTGGGGACATACTTGAAAAAATTACCCTAAATGTATTTCAAGTTGGAGTTTCTCTGTTTGGTCACCATGCCTCAAGCAGTTGTTTGGGCTACCATTCTACAGGATTCAATTAGAAAAAGAAGTTAGGCAAGTACAGAAGTCTTTAACATTAGATATATGGGTTCTATGGTTCTAATAAAAATGTAGTAGCCAAGATTATCTTTTTTTAAGGAGTATGCATTGTGTAGGGCAGCATTCTGTTGTAGTTGAAGCCTGGATCCTCTCTTTGGGAGTGAATCATTACAGAGTCTCATCTTGGTGCATATATTCTTGTCATTTATGGTTCCTCTGACGGTTGAAAAGGACATTGGCCTTAATTACTTTGTTCAGATTTGGAATTATTGAACCAGAATTATAAAATTCTCTCAAAATCTGATGTGAATTCTAAAGATATTTAATTTTGGGGGGATAACTACCTCATTCCATTCAATTGAGGCATTTGTGGTGCCAGGCTAGTCAGGTGTGCTTTTAATGCAGGAATAGTGTAGAAACTTAAAGGGCCATTTTGATATGATTGAAGTAGGACATCTGAATAGAAAATGCCAAACCATTGGCTGGATGTTACTGATAATTACAAACCAGCCTTATGTAAGCAAGTGTAAGTGGGATATATCTGTTAAGGGACCAGTTGTGGGTCTCTCTGCCAGTCATTTTGTCTGCATCTTTCCCGTCTTTCTTAATGTACATAATACGGTGCATGTTTAAGTATGAAAAACACCAAAGTCAGAAAAGAAGTTTTATTAGTAAAATCGTTTTATTTAACAGCTGTGAATGTCTAATTGGGAAATTAAACAGTCTAATCACAAGTTTAAGTATCCTAATTCTTACATCAATTGACTGAAAATGAATGCCCAAAGTTGCGCATCACTCCAAAACAGACCTATTCTGTGTATGCAAACTATGCAACAAGTGCACATGTGTGTGTGTTCATGGCTAGTCATATCCTGTCTGGGTGAAAGCACTTAGAATAGATTAGGATGACTATGACAATGATACATCAAAAATGCTTGCAAACAAAATGTCAACCAAGGCATTCTTGGCATGTTTAAGTGTTACCACACTTTGCATTAAAACATCATAAATGTCAATGAAAAAGTAAAAACATTTTATAACCTTAAGTTCTTGAAAGATGCATGCCAGTATGCTTTCTCATAGTAATTACAACATCTGGAGGAACAGTTCGCTTGACCATAATTTTCCGTTTCATCAGCTGCCTTCTTTCACATTAGGCTGTGTATTGGCAAAGATTACAAAGTTCAGACTACAAAATTTTTATAGAAAAACAATTTTTTAGGAGGAAAGGGAACAGAAATCAACTCATTTTAATACTGCATGGATAAAAAAGGACAGTTTTCTTATTACTCTCTACTTTTCATGATCAGAATATCATGATTATTCCTTTTGTACCTGCAAAGGTAAATGAAATGTAGGTGTGTGATTACTGTTTGTTTATATTGTGATAGTTATACACTCATGTTGTCCTGTCTCTTAACCTTGTTTATGTACCATATCTTCACCCCAAAATGTGTATACACAGAGACACCAGCGTAAGCCAGTTAACCATTTAATGATCAGCCCCGAGGGTAGGATTAAGAGCTGGGGTTGGCTATGGGCCCAAAGGCTTCACGACCATGCAAATCAGACCTTGGACAGGCTCGTACTGACTCATGGTCAGTACAGCTAACCTTTATACCACACAGAGCCTCATGTCTGTGTATGTATGTTGTGTGTGTGTGTCTATGTAAAGTGCATATCAGGAAATGATATACTGTACAGATTGACACACAAGAAAAGAGCAGAATTAATTGTCTCCAAACATTCTAGTGGGTAATTATTGTGCAACATCTGGTTTCATTATTTTTGGCTTAGAAGGTTTTGTATTAAGAAACCACGAAAAAGAAGCCTTTATGAAAATGTGTTGAGACAGTATGACCACATAAGACATGTGGTTTGAAATATGAGGAGAAAAGTTAAGATTGTGAGATGGACAAATGCAGTGAGAAACTGAGAGAAAATAGTCCCTTAGAAGAGGAACCCTGGGAATAACTTGATCATGTGCAGTGTCAGGTTTAAGTGAGGATGGAATTTAAGGTATAGATATGCATGAAGAATAAGTGCGTGTGAACAGAACAATTAAGAAATGTTACTGTAGCGTGGAACTTTTTCTTTCCTTCAGCACACCGATCGCAATCTGAGGATACATGCAAGTACGGCGTTAGGCTGCTTGCTCTTCTTCCACGCTATGATAACCAAAGCATTGTATAACATATAAAAGAAAAATGGAATGATTTTAAAATTCTGAATAAGTACAATACTGTGGGTACATTATATATGAGTCGGAAAGTAAATAAATAAATGAATTATGTTAAATAAATAAATAAGGTATTAGAATATATAACTTCTGTACATACAATCTACGATCGTAATCACACCATTTTCACAAGCAGAAACAAAGACATTCCGAATATTATCTGCTCAAATATAAAAAATGCCATTTATATATTCTCCAGATATTTGGGGGGCTTATTTTCCAGCATAAACAGGTTATACTCAGCAGTACCTGGCGTGTTTTTGTTATAGAAATGAAGAAATTGCAAAATATTACCCCCAAATGTTTGTGCACCATAAACTGCATCATTTAAAAGCTTCAAGTGCCACTGTCAGTCTCAAAAATCTATTCTGGAAAGACAGATTGTCATTTGCAGGTATGTTTCTAAATAGATGAGTGGTCAATAAATTTACAGTATTCTCACTTAACCAGAATCATAATAAAGATGGTAATACAGTTTATGTAATCCTGAGTTTCTCATGACTAATGTCATTGATTATCCAAGATGATTTTCTACATCAACAGCTATGGTCATTAGTGACAAATATCTCAAATTATAGATCAAAAACAATTCACCTAAATCAACAGACATGTCTGAAAATCACCAGCAAGTTTATGCATTTTTCACTGGCATCTTAACCTCAGTTGCTGCTGATAATGTCTGCCTCCACATTAGATATATCTGTACTGATAAAATAAGATTGTGAGTTCTGCTGTTTTCTTTAATTATACCATCCCAGAAGATATTGTAGAAGTGTGACAGTTTTTCTCCCGGGAGTTTTAGGAGTTGTAGGAACCTTCACTATGGGACAGGTCGTGTTGTACTCCAAGGAAAAGCGAAGGCTGCGTGCTGCTCCCTCCAGTGTCCGCACTGACACTCGCTCCACATCTTGAAAGCGATCTGTTAATTCAATTATTTTTGGTTACTGTTATGGAAGTAGAGATGTTGCTGGTATCAAGAATAATAAAATCTACTTTAGATGGCAAATAAATATGGGTACATAGCTCAGTATATAATAATCACTTGCTGATTGAACAGCCTACTGTCTTAGCTCTCAAATTAATGACTGATATAACGTGCTGTCAGTGGACTGAACCAGGGCATGTGAAATGTCTGCGGTAAATCATGGAAAGGTCTGTGGTTCCCGGATGTGGACAGGGAGCAGTGGTCTCAGTGCTAGAGACTGAGTGTGAATGAATGTGGCCTTGTTTTTTGTCCATATTCCTAATTGCTTATGTGTAAAAATTAAAGAAAAATGCTAATATTCCCATCAAACTTTTCTTTTGTTAGCAGGACAGTGATGTTTTGAAATTTACCCAATTCCAGTCGGACAATGGGCAAGTTTGCTTATTTTTATTCACATAAAATCAGAAAAACAGCAGCATATGAATCAAAATTAACCTGTGTATACACTAATGTTAAACAAAAGTGATCACAAAAGATTTAGAATTGAGAAGTTTTTCAAGATTTACTGTTGTACTGTAAATTACTTTCATGAATCAAATCCCAAATATAATCTCCCATCATGTTCTCGATGTGTCCCTTGGTAGTGGTGTTCAAAGTCCAGTATATCTTGGTGGAAGTGCTTGCTGTGTTCCTCTGAATATGCTTCCCAGTTCTTCTTGAATTTATCAAGGTGAGCGTCAAGGATATGGACTTTGAGAGACATCCTGCAGCCCATTTCACCATAGTTCTTCCATAGTCTCAACCAGCTGCACGTATTTTTGGCCATGTGATTGCCCAGGAAGCCCTGAACCAATGCAACAAAGTTGTACCAAGCTGCTTTGTCCTTCCTAGTGAGCTTCTTGGCTCTTCATCTGTGGTCTGATGAAGACACCGGCTTGATATTTGCCTCAAACAGCTTATGGAAGAAGTCTTGAAGGTACTTGAAGGGTGTAAACTCCTTATCTAGAGATGACAAATTGTTTCATAAGGCCTAATTTTGTGTGCAGTGGTGGCATCTACACCTTCCAGGGGTCCACCAGTGGCTCCCGCTTGGTTTTCATTCCCACAGATAAGGAGTCTGCAGCCTTCAAGTACCTTCAAGACTTCTTCTCCAAGCTCTTGGAGGTAAAGGTCAAAGCTGGTGTCTTGTCTTCATCTGACCACAGATAAAGAATTTCCTAGAGTGTAAGGAATTCCCCAAGAAGCTCACTAGGAAGGAGAAAACAGCCTGGTACAGCTTTGTCACAGTGGTTTGAAGCTTCCTGGGCAATCACAAGGCCAAAAACTATGTGGAGCTGGTTGAGACTGAAGAAAAACTCCAGAAAAAAAGGCTGCAGGATGTCCTTCAAAGTCCATATCCTTGACACTCATCTTGATAAATTCAAGGAGAACATGGGAACATATCTGAAGGAGCAAGGTGAGCGCTTCCACCAGGATATACTGGACTTTGAATGCCAATACCAAGGAACATATGATGAGAACAAGATGGCAGATTATATTTGGGGTCTGATTTGTGAAAGTGATCACTTTTGTTTAACATCAGTGTAAATACATGTTAATTTTTATTCTCCTCTTGTTCACTTGTAGATAGGTAAATTTCAAAATATTATGGTCCTGGTCACAAAAGCAAAGTTTGAAGGTAATATCCTTTTTCTATACTTCTTACGCATAAGCAATTAGGAAATAACACTTACTACCCAGGAACAAAAATGCAAGGCTTGGAAAGGGGTCTCAAAATTATTTCACATCATATGATTATTATTTTGCTTTGTCGCTGTCTCCCGCGTTTGCGAGGTAGCACAAGGAAACAGACAAAAGAAGTAGCCCAACCCACCCCCATACACAATGTATACAAGCACACGTCCACACACGCAAATATACATACCTATACATCTCAATGTACACATATATATACATACACAGACACATACATATATACCCATGCACACAGTTCACACTGTCTGCCCCCATTCACTCCCATCGCCACCTCGCCACACATGGAATACCTTCCCCCTCCCCCCTCATGTGTGCGAAGTAGCACTAGGAAAAGACAACAAAGGCCCCATTCGTTCACACTCAGTGTCTAGCTGCCACTCAATAATGCCCGAAACCACAGCTCCCTTTCCACATCCAGGCCCCACACAACTTTCCATGGTTTACCCCAGATGCTTCACATGCCCTGATTCAATCCACTGACAGCACGTCAACCCCAGTATACCACATCGATCCAATTCACTCTATTCCTTGCCCTCCTTTCACCCTCCTGCATGTTCAGGCCCTGATCACTCAAAATCTTTTTCACTCCATCTTTCCACCTCCAATTTGGTCTCCCACTTCTCCTCGTTCCCTCCACCTCCGACACATATATCCTCTTGGTCAATCTCTCCTCACTCATTCTCTCCATGTGCCCAAACCATTTCAAAACACCCTCTTCTGCTCTCTCAACCACGCTCTTTTTATTTCCACACATCTCTCTTACCCTTACGTTACTTACTCGATCAAACCACCTCACACCACACATTGTCCTCAAACATCTCATTTCCAGCACATCCATCCTCCTGTGCACAAGTCTATCCATAGCCCACGCCTCGCAACCATACAACATTGTTGGAACCACTATTCCTTCAAACATACCCATTTTTGCTTTCCGAGATAATGTTCTTGACTTCCACACATTCTTCAAGGCTCCCAGGATTTTCGCCACCTCCCCCACCCTATGATCCACTTCTGCTTCCATGGTTCCATCCGCTGCCAGATCCACTCCCAGATATCTAAAACACTTTACATCCTCCAGTTTTTCTCCATTCAAACTCACCTCCCAATTGACTTGACCCTCAACCCTACTGTACCTAATAACCTTGCTCTTATTCACATTTACTCTTAACTTTCTTCTTTCACACACTTTACCAAACTCAGTCACCAGCTTCTGCAGTTTCTCACATGAATCAGCCACCAGCGCTGTATCATCAGCGAACAACAACTGACTCACTTCCCAAGCTCTCTCATCCCCAACAGACTTCATACTTGCCCCTCTTTCCAAAACTCTTGCATTCACCTCCCTAACAACCCCATCCATAAACAAATTAAACAACCATGGAGACATCACACACCCCTGCCGCAAACCTACATTCACTGAGAACCAATCGCTTTCCTCTCTTCCTACACGTACACATGCCTTACATCCTCGATAAAAACTTTTCACTGCTTCTAACAACTTTCCTCCCACACCATATATTCTTAATACCTTCCACAGAGCATCTCTGTCAGCTCTATCATATGCCTTCTCCAGATCCATAAATGCTACATACAAATCCATTTGCTTTTCTAAGTATTTCTCACATACATTCTTCAAAGCAAACACCTGATCCACACATCCTCTACCACTTCTGAAACCACACTGCTCTTCCCCAATCTGATGCTCTGTACATGCCTTCACCCTCTCAATCAATACCCTCCCATATAATTTACCAGGAATACTCAACAAACTTATACCTCTGTAATTTGAGCACTCACTCTTATCCCCTTTGCCTTTGTACAATGGCACTATGCACGCATTCCGCCAATCCTCAGGCACCTCACCATGAGTCATACCTACATTAAATAACCTTACCAACCAGTCAACAATACAGTCACCCCCTTTTTTAATAAATTCCACTGCAATACCATCCAAACCTGCTGCCTTGCTGGCTTTCATCTTCCGCAAAGCTTTTACTACCTCTTCTCTGTTTACCAAATCATTTTCCCTAACCCTCTCACTTTGCACACCACCTCGACCAAAACACCCTATATCTGCCACTCTATCATCAAACACATTCAACAGACCTTCAAAAATACTCACTCCATCTCCTTCTCACATCACCACTACTTGTTATCACCTCCCCATTTGCACCCTTTACTGAAGTTCCCATTTGCTCCCTTGTCTTGCACACTTTATTTACCTCCTTCCAGAACATCTTTTTATTCTCTCTAAAATTTAATGATACTCTCTCACCCCAACTCTCATTTGCCCTCTTTTTCACCTCTTGCACCTTTCTCTTGACCTCCTGTCTCTTTCTTTTATACATCTCCCACTCAATTGCATTTTTTCCCTGCAAAAATCGTCCAAATGCCTCTCTCTTCTCTTTCACTAATAATCTTACTTCTTCATCCCACCACTCACTCCCCTTTCTAATCAACCCACCTCCCACTCTTCTCATGCCACAAGCATCTTTTGCGCAATCCATCACTGATTCCCTAAATACATCCCATTCCTCCCCCACTCCCCTTACTTCCATTGTTCTCACCTTTTTCCATTCTGTACTCAGTCTCTCCTGGTACTTCCTCACACAAGTCTCCATCCCAAGCTCACTTACTCTCACCACCCTCTTCACCCCAACATTCACTCTTCTTTTCTGAAAACCCATACAAATCATCACCTTAGCCTCCACAAGATAATGATCAGACATCCCTCCAGTTGTACCTCTCAGCACATTAACATCCAAGAGTCTTTCTTTCGCACGCCTGTCAATTAACACGTAGTCCAATAACGCTATCTGGCCACCTCTCCTACTTACATACGTATACTTATGTATATCTCGCTTTTTAAACCAGGTATTCCCAATCACATAAATCTGCAAGCAAAAATGGGTATGTTTGAAGGAATAGTGGTTCCAACAATGTTGTATGGTTGCGAGGCGTGGGCTATGGATAGAGTTGTGCGCAGGAGGATGGATGTGCTGGAAATGAGATGTTTGAGGACAATGTGTGGTGTGAGGTGGTTTGATCGAGTGAGTAACGTAAGGGTAAGAGAGATGTGTGGAAATAAAAAGAGCGTGGTCGAGAGAGCAGAAGAGGGTGTTTTGAAGTGGTTTGGGCACATGGAGAGGATGAGTGAGGAAAGATTGACCAAGAGGATATATGTGTCGGAGGTGGAGGGAACAAGGAGAAGAGGGAGACCAAATTGGAGGTGGAAAGATGGAGTGAAAAAGATTTTGTGTGATCGGGGCCTGAACATGCAGGAGGGTGAAAGGAGGGCAAGTAATAGAGTGAATTGGAGCGATGTGGTATACCGGGGTTGACGTGCTGTCAGTGGATTGAAGCAAGGCATGTGAAGCGTCTGGGGTAAACCATGGAAAGCTGTGTAGGTATGTATATTTGCGTGTGTGGACGTATGTATATACATGTGTATGGGGGGGGGTTGGGCCATTTCTTTCGTCTGTTTCCTTGCGCTACCTCGCAAACGCGGGAGACAGCGACAAAGTATAATAAATAAAAAATATAAATCTACAAGCTCTTCACCATTTCCATTTACAAAACTGAACACCCCATGTATACCAATTATTCCCTCAACTGCCACATTACTCACCTTTGCATTCAAATCACCCATCACTATAACCCGGTCTCGTGCATCAAAACCACTAACACTCATTCAGCTGCTCCCAAAACACTTGCATCTCATGATCTTTCTTCTCATGCCCAGGTGCATATGCACCAATAATCACCCATCTCTCTCCATCAACTTTCAGTTTTACCCATATTAATCGAGAATTTACTTTCTTGCATTCTATCACATACTCCCACAACTCCTGTTTCAGGAGTACTGCTACTCCTTCCCTTGCTCTTGTCCTCTCACAAACCCCTGACTTTACTCCCAAGACATTCCCAAACCACTCTTCCCCTTTACCCTTGAGCTTTGTTTCACTCAGAGCCAAAACATCCAGGTTCTTTTCCTCAAACATACTACCTATCTCTCCTTTTTTCACATCTTGGTTACATCCACACACATTTAGACACCCCAGTCTGAGCCTTCGAGGAGGATGAGCACTCCCCGCGTGACTCCTTCTTCTGTTTCCCATTTTAGAAAGTTAAAAAAATACAAGGAGGGGAGGATTTCTGGCCCCCCGCTCCCGTCCCCTTTAGTCGCCTTCTACGACACGCGAGGAATGCGTGGAAAGTATTCTTTCACCCCTATCCCCAGGGATAATATATATATATATATATATATATATATATATATATATATATATATATATATATATATATATATATATATATATTTTTTTTTTTTTTTTTTTCAAACTATTCGCCATTTCCCGCGTTAGCGAGGTAGCGTTAAGAACAGAGAACTGGGCCATTGAGGGAATATCCTCACCTGGCCCCCTTCTCTGTTCCTTCTTTTGGAAAATTAAAAAAAAATTGAGAGGGGAGGATTTCCAGCCCCCCGCTCCCTTCCCTTTTAGTCGCCTTCTACGACACGCAGGGAATACGTGGGAAGTATTCTTTCTCCCCTATCCCCAGGGATAATATATATATATATATATATATATATATATATATATATATATATATATATATATATAATATATTTTTTTTTTTTTTTTTTTATACTTTGTCGCTGTCTCCCGCGTTTGCGAGGTAGCGCAAGGAAACAGACGAAAGAAATGGCCCAACCCCCCCCCCATACACATGTATATACATACGTCCACACACGCAAATATACATACCTACACAGCTTTCCATGGTTTACCCCAGACGCTTCACATGCCTTGATTCAATCCACTGACAGCACGTCAACCCCGGTATACCACATCGATCCAATTCACTCTATTCCTTGCCCTCCTTTCACCCTCCTGCATGTTCAGGCCCTGATCACACAAAATCTTTTTCACTCCATCTTTCCACCTCCAATTTGGTCTCCCTCTTCTCCTCGTTCCCTCCACCTCCAACACATATATCCTCTTGGTCAATCTTTCCTCACTCATTCTCTCCATGTGCCCAAACCACTTCAAAACACCCTCTTCTGCTCTCTCAACCACGCTCTTTTTATTTCCACACATCTCTCTTACCCTTACGTTACTCACTCGATCAAACCACCTCACACCACACATTGTCCTCAAACATCTCATTTCCAGCACATCCATCCTCCTGCGCACAACTCTATCCATAGCCCACGCCTCGCAACCATACAACATTGTTGGAACCACCATTCCTTCAAACATACCCATTTTTGCTTTCCGAGATAATGTTCTCGACTTCCACACATTCTTCAAGGCCCCCAGAATTTTCGCCCCCTCCCCCACCCTATGATCCACTTCCGCTTCCATGGTTCCATCCGCTGCCAGATCCACTCCCAGATATCTAAAACACTTCACTTCCTCCAGTTTTTCTCCATTCAAACTCACCTCCCAATTGACTTGACCCTCAACCCTACTGTACCTAATAACCTTGCTCTTATTCACATTTACTCTTAACTTTCTTCTTCCACACACTTTACCAAACTCAGTCACCAGCTTCTGCAGTTTCTCACATGAATCAGCCACCAGCGCTGTATCATCAGCGAACAACAACTGACTCACTTCCCAAGCTCTCTCATCCCCAACAGACTTCATACTTGCCCCTCTTTCCAAAACTCTTGCATTTACCTCCCTAACAACCCCATCCATAAACAAATTAAAGAACCATGGAGACATCACACACCCCTGCCGCAAACCTACATTCGCTGAGAACCAATCACTTTCCTCTCTTCCTACACGTACACATGCCTTACATCCTCGATAAAAACTTTTCACTGCTTCTAACAACTTTCCTCCCACACCATATATTCTTAATACCTTCCACAGAGCATCTCTATCAACTCTATCATATACATATGAAAAATGTAAGAATAATTTAGAAAACTGAAACTTCTAGCTTGAAATGAAATGAAAATATGAATGTCACATAATGGTTCAACCTTTGGCTATGGAAAAGGGAAATGTATAATTTATTTACACAAATGTCAATAGTAGTTCTCATCAATTTAACCACTGTATCAATAAGCTTCAATGTCTAAGCTACATTTTTTCCAAAAGTCTCTCTTTCACACGCCTGTCAATTAACACGTAATCCAATAACGCTCTCTGGCCATCTCTCGTACTTACATATGTAAACTTATACCTCTGTAATTTGAGCACTCACTCTTATCCCCTTTGCCTTTGTACGATGGCACTATGCGCGCATTCCGCCAATCCTCAGGCACCTCACCATGAGTCATACATACATTAAATAACCTTACCAACCTGTCAACAATACAGTCACCCCCTTTTTTAATAAATTCCACTGCAATACCATCCAAACCTGCTGCCTTGCTGGCTTTCATCTTCCGCAAAGCTTTTACTACCTCTTCTCTGTTTACCAAATCATTTTCCCTAACCCTCTCACTTTGCACACCACCTCAACCAAAACACCCTATATCTGCCACTCTATCATCAAACACATTAAACAAACCTTCAAAATACTCGCTCCATCTCCTTCTCACATCACCGCTACTTGTTATCACCTCCCCATTTGTGCCCTTCACTGAAGTTCCCATTTGCTCCCTTGTCTTACACACTTTATTTACCTCCTTCCAGAATATCTTTTTATTCTTCCTAAGATTTAATGATACTCTCTCACCCCAACTCTCATTTGCCCTCTTTTTCACCTCTTGCACCTTTCTCTTGACCTCCTGTCTCTTTCTTTTATACATCTCCCACTCAATTGCATTTTTTCCCTGCAAAAATCGTCCAAATGCCTCTCTTCTCTTTCACTAATAATCTTACTTCTTCATCCCACCACTCACTACCCTTTGTAATCAACCCACCTCCCACTCTTCTCATGCCACAAGCATCTTTTGCGCAATCCATCACTGATTCCCTAAATACATCCCATTCCTCCCCCACTCCCCTTACTTCCATTGTTCTCACCTTTTTCCATTCTGTACTCAGTCTCTCCTGGTACTTCCTCACACAAGTCTCCTTCCCAAGCTCACTTACTCTCACCACCCTCTTCACCCCAAGATTCACTCTTCTTTTCTGAAAACCCATACAAATCTTCACCTTAGCCTCCACAAGATAATGATCAGACATCCCTCCAGTTGCACCTTTCAGCACATTAACATCCAAAAGTCTCTCTTTCGCACGCCTGTCAATTAACACGTAATCCAATAACGCTCCCTGGCCATCTCTCCTACTTACACACGTATACTTATGTATATCTCACTTTTTAAACCAGGTATTCCCAATCACCAGTCCTTTTTCAGCACATAAGTCTACAAGCTCTTCACCATTTCCATTTACAACACTGAACACCCCATGCATACCAATTATTCCCTCAACTGCCACCTTACTCACCTTTGCATTCAAATCACCCATCACTATAACCCTGTCTCGTGCATCAAAACCACTAACACACTCATTCAGCTGCTCCCAAAACACTTGCCTCTCATGATCTTTCTTCTCATGCCCAGGTGCATATGCGCCAATAATCACCCATCTCTCTCCATCAACTTTCAGTTTTACCCATATTAATCGAGAATTTACTTTCTTACATTCTATCACGTACCCCCACAACTCCTGTTTCAGGAGTACTGCTACTCCTTCCCTTGCTCTTGTCCTCTCACTAACCCCTGACTTTACTCCCAATCATATGAATACCAAGGTTTTCATGATCAAATCAGAAACATATGTAAATTTCCTTGAAAAATTGGGGAATGCTGCTACCACAGTGATTGCCCATATTAAATATAGGGAACTAACTATTTGCAAAAGATCCTAAGTGAGCTATTCTGCTTAAGACCTTGAGGAAATAATGGATATACAAAACTTTTGCTGTTAAAATTATCATCAAACTTGACCTTAGTAAATCAACTGTCCTCAGCTTCTCATAAGATCTTATAAAGCTATCTGCATTATTGTGATACAACTGATTTGCATTAAAGACCGACATAAAGTACATATGCCATATATCTTTTGTCTTCTGCTGTCAAAATAAGTGTTATCAGCAGTGACTTGAATATGTTTGTTCCAAAGGCATTAATATGGTATCTACTGGTCCTTTAATAACACTGTTTCTATAATGCCAGACAAAGATTTTAAATATGTTTATCAAGTAGCCTCCACATACTTTATTTTTTAAGATATAATCCAGGACTAAGAAAAACTCACCATCTTCATAGTCTTCATCAAAGATTGGTTCATATCTCAACTGACTTCCACATACCACAAGGTCATTAACCAGGAGAAAAGAGCCACCACATTTATGTTCGTCTTCAACAGGGCCATCTTCTATTCCAGAAAGTGTTCCACTGCTGTCAACCACAGCTGTGTCTTGTGCATTATCGTCTATGGTAATACTGGCTGTGGTGTTAGCTTGCCATGGTATCTGCTGTATCACTGTTTACTTCTGTGACTGCTTCATTGTTGGCTACTGTTGCATATACTTCACTGTCATCTACTGCAGTGTCTACTTCACCGACATCTGCTGTAGTTGCTTCACTGCTAATTCCTGCTATCTCTCCTTTGCTGTCATTTACTATGGTATCTCCACCTACTTCAGTACCTACCACAGAAACTACTGCACTGTTATCAATTATAGTATCAACTTCACTGATGTCTGTCACAGTGTTTATAGCACCACTGTTTGCAGCATCACGTATCACAGTGTCTGCTCCACCATTGCTTCCCACGGCATTCTCTGCAACAGTGTCTTTTGTGGTGAGTCTTGTAGTGTTATCTGCTGCAACATCACCAATCACAGTGTCCATTGTATTGTTGTGTGACACAAAGTCCACTACACTGTCATCTAGATAAGAGACCATAACACTATTGTCTGGAATAGTGTTTGCCGCACTGCTGTCTACACCCGAGTCCATTGCATCATCATATACTGTGTTCACTGCACTGTCCTCTATAGTGATGTGTGCTGCAATGATGTCTACACTGGCATTTGCTGCATTGTCACTTACAGTTGTCTATTAAATTGTCGTCTGTTGTGCTATCTGTTGCACTGTCGTCTCTATTAAATTGTCGTCTATTGTGCTATCTGTTGCACTGTCATCTGGTACAGTGACATGCACAGCACTGTCTATATCAACATCCCCTGCACCACTGTGTAAAACACTGTCTGTGGCAGTGATATCTACTGTAGCATCCACTGCACCCTCATCTGCACTTGTGTCCATAGAACCATCATCTATAGTAAAGTCCACTTCACTATTGTCTACAACAATGTCCATTGCACTGCCTTCAGCTGCATCCACTGAGATATCATCAAAGGCTGTGGCTATTGCACTTTCATTTACAGTGGTGCCCACTATGCTATCATCTATTGTGATGTCCACTGTATTATTACCTGTAGTTGTATCCACTATACTGTTCACTGCATTGTTATCTACAATAGTGTCTGCTGCAGTGTCGTCAACTGCAGTATTCATTGTACCATCAATTATAATGGGATCCACTGTAATGTGCTGTATGGTAGTGTCTTTAACACTGTTGTTTACAGAGGTATCTGTCGTACTGACTGGAAGTAAACCTGCTCCACTGTTGTTAACAGATATGTAAATTGCTTCATCTACATCCACCGAACTGCTGAATACAGCTATGTTTCCTTCACTCTCATCTGTATTATTATCTGCTACACCATCATCAGATTCTAAACTGTTAATTTCATCTTCAAGAATATCTGGGATCGCAGTGTGATCATATATGCCAGGGTTGTCTCCGTATACCCCTATATCATATTCTCCAGTTGTCACAACTGGGTTTTCTCCTTCCCCTGTCTTCATAGTGTTCTCTTCTTCCCCGGTCTTCATAATGTTCTCTTCTTCAACTACCTCTGTAAATGTGTCTGTGCTTTCTTTTGTTGTGTTCTCTTTTTTGGCTGCATCTCTGACACTGCCTTCTCCAACCACCTCTGTAATGTCATCACCAGCCAACTCCACAGCCATTCCTAGAATGCTTTCTTCTTGAGATTCCTTAACATTTTCTCCTCCGTGCACATCACTGTGTGTTGATGTCTCCCTGTCATTCTCCTCCCCAAGTATTCCAATTTCATTTGGCAGTGCAGTGCTGCTTTCAAGCTTGGTTGTTACAGGAAGGTCGTATTGATCTGTGCTACTTGAGCCAAAGCCAATGCCAGAGGTAATGATAATCTCAGGAGGAACTGTAAGTACAGAACTGGCAGTTCCATCATCCACTGCTGCACTGTCACTCAAAATAAGCCAGTGGATGCCATCACCAAGATCCTGGATACTTTCTAGATTGGTGTTAGAGAAGGTGTCAGGGTCATTTCCTTCCACTGGATCATGTGTCAATCTACTGCCTGATTCAAGATTTACCACTTCTTCAGGCTCAATGTGACTCATGAGCAAATCCTCCCCATGCTCATCATCACTTCCTTCATCCTCAGCATTTAGTGGATGAGGTGTAACAGCACTTTGGTTTCCAATCTTCACTGTAGCTTCCTCACCAACCATATGATCCTCAGAGTGGTCCATGATAACCAGATTCCCATGCACCTGCACTCTCTCAGGGTCCACCACAGTAAGCTCGGCTAGGGCATTTCCAGTGTCCAAGCTGCTGGTGGGATCCAAGCCACTGGCAAGATACGTGCTGTTTGTTATATCCAAGGCACTAGTCATACCTGAAGTATTTGTATGGTTTGAAGCACCGTTTGAAGCGCTAACAAGAAACAAGTCACCTGTCAAATTTACTCCACTTGTTATGGACTCTTCATCTGTATCCATATCTGTGGTTGGAGGATTACCATCTTCAGTTGGTACCACTTTTTTTGTGCCATTATTCCCCATTTCTGCCCCTGGTATCTTACTGTCCTCTCCTGAATTTTTATCTAACATGATATTCACCCCCCCCTCCCCATCTCCATAATGCTCATTATCATAATCATAGTCTATGTCCATTTCAGGTGGAAGCTGATAATCATTCACCAAATAGTTTGTAAGGAACTGGTCTTTCATTTTTTCTATCATCAAATCCACATCATCCACATTTCCTTCAGAGTCTGCTTGATCAACTATTACAGAGGTCTGCTTCAGCCCTAAAATGCCTCCATTGCTTGAAGTTGTTGGGCTCTCATTAGTTGTTGACTCTTCATCAGAAGTTGCCTGGCCCTTGTTTAAGGAAGTTGTCAGGTCCTCAGATAAAGCTGCTGCTGCAGATCCCTTGTCCAAGGAAGCTATTACTGGGTACTTGATGAAGGAAGGTTCAGTCAAGCTTTCAGTAGAAGCCACTGTCAGGTCCTCAACTAAGGCATCTACTGTCGAGGTTTCAACAATGGAAACTGTTGTCAGGTCCTCAGTTAAGGAAGCTGATGTTGAACCTTCATCATAGAAGGTTGATGTAAGACCCTCATCTGAGAAAGCTGCTGTTAAACCTTCATCAGAGGATGCTACTGTCAGGCCCTCAACTGAGGAAGCAGTTACCAAGCCCATGTCTGAGGAACCTGTTGCTGGACTTTTATTGTATGAAGCTTCAGCTAGGTCCTCACCAGATCCTGCTGCTAGACCCTCCTTAGCTGGGCTTGTTGCTAGACTCTCAATTGAAGGAGCAGTTGTTGGGCCCTCGTCAAGAGAAATTGTTACTGGGACCCCCTTGTCAAGAGAAGCCGTTCCTGGGTCCTTGTCAGAAGCCACTGTTGAGCCATCAGAAACTATTACAAAGTTCTTATCAGGAGCCGTTGCCAAGTCATCAGGAGAAACAGTAGTTGAACCCTCTTTAAATGTTACTGCTGGGCCCTCTTCAGGAGAAGCTGTTGTTAGGCCAACATTGGAAACTATTACTGGGCCGTCATCAGAAATTGCTGCTAAGCCCTCATAAGGAGAAGCTGCTGTCAGGCTGTCATCAGGGGAAACTGCTGCAAGGCCTTCATCAATAGTTACTGCCAGGCTTTCATTAGAAGAAGCTGCTGTCAGGCCCTCATCAGTGGAAGTTATTGCCATGTCCTCATCAGGAAAAGCTGTTGCCAAGCTGTCATCAAGTAAGATTGTTGCTAGATCTTCGTCAGAAAAGACTGTTGCCAGGTCCTCATCAGGAAAAGCTGTTGCCAGGTCCTTACTAGGAAAAATTGTTGTTAGGTCCTTAATGGGAAAAGCTGTTGCCTGGTCCTCATTGTGGAAAACTGTTGCCAGGTCCTTATCAGGGACAGATGTTGCCAGGTCATCATCAGGAGTAACAGTTGCTGAACCCTCATCAGAAGCTGCAGGGACCTCGTCATGGGTTATCAGACCCTTGTTGTCAGAAGCTGCTAGGCTTTCTTCAGAAGTGGTTGGGTCCTCATGGAAAGCTGTTTCCGAGCCTTCATCAGAAATTGCAAGCCCTTCATTAGAAATCCCTGGATTCACATCGGTTACTGAACTTTCATTACTGGGAAAAGTTATTTATTACTGACGGGTATTTGAGTGGCATATCTCATACTTAACAGATTTGGAGTGAAATATAACTGTTCAGAACTTGAGAAAGAGAAAAGCTCAGCAGAAGGCAATCCTGGTCCTAGAATTTCATGAGATTGATATGAAACCTTCCTTTTTCTAGATCCATCTTGTGCAATGAAAAAGAACAACTTACTTCGTCTTCCTGCAAAGGATGGGAACCCCCAGCCAGTTACTATCATTGAAGTTGGTGCAGGCTTCGGTGTTTGTCCCAAAAATCTTTGTGCGTTACTTGTTCACAAGTATTCTGTACAAAGTGTGGGAAAGGGATGATTTATTACGTGTATTTAAGGAATATTAGGTTTTTATTTATCTGTATCTCTGATGCCCGTTCCCATCGGGAACTCCCAATAAGGAGAGTCAAAAGTCTCCACGTATCCCTGTCCTTACAAGCCTCCCACACATACACCATTCCATGCTTTATTCCACCATTTTTCTCTCTCCAGTACTCTTCTACTCTATTTGTCCATGTCACAGATAGTCTTCCTCTCACACTAACCCCTGTAATTGTACTATCAAACACTCTCCTTGTAAACTTGAATTGCATTCTTTTCACATGCCCAAACCACCTCAAATGATTATGTTTCACTGACTCTACCACTTTGCAGTTCATTCCCTTTACATTCCTTGCCATACCACATCTTTCATGTACCACATTTCTTTCTTCGTTCCATCTAGTCAAACCACATGCTCCTCTCAACTAGCTCATTTCTGCAGCCTGGATTCTTGCCCTCTTTGACTTATTCCATGTCCATGTTTCGCATGCATAGGTCAGGGTTGAGAGGACTATGGAGTTCTTTTTTAGTTTTAGCCCCTATGTTCTGCTCTTCAGGCTCTGAAAATGAAACATATTTTTTTTTTCTATCCTGTTGAGTAGTAAGTATAAGGAGCTCCAGTCTGTGATTCCACCAAAATATTTTAGGCATATACACACTATATCCATATTTATGTAGTAGATTCCTCAAGTAACCACTCTCCTGCTCTTGTAAATGTTATTGATTTTACATATGTTAACCAAATATGGAAATGTAGCATCATAGTACGTAGCCCAAACATCTTAAAGCAGATGATTTGTACAGTATGTCCTCACGGCCACACCAAACATAAAAACATTGACATTACTCTCCAAGACCTCACTTTACCCAGAAGCTTACTTTGTAGTCTCAGCATTACAGCCTTCACCTTTACAAGGTTGTCACCATCCACCCATTCTGAGTTATCATTTCACTCCGAAGAGCTGAATAGAATTTCAGCCGAAGATTACTATTTTATCTTTCATTTGGGATTATTTGTTAGTTACCAGTTTGTTTGCACCAAATAATTTCACCATTACTAAGTTCTCTCATGAGGAATAACCTTATCAGCATTCATATGATTATCCTTCGTTTCAAAATTTCATGTGTCGGCAGGTGTTGGTTGGATAACCCAGTAGTTTCCAGTCCAATACAGTTATTTTGCTCTTAAAACCACGAAAATACCCTGTAGATGTACTTCAATGGCCAGCACTGAATGTGAGCATTATGCATGTCTGTTTGATTGTTTCTTTTATGTGGTAATGTTTGTTGTACACATTATCTCATCTCTTATGGGCTATAAAGAGTTCAGGGGTTTGTGACAAATTGTCTCACCTCTATAGATTTTACTAAATAGTAAGAAATGCTTGGATTTTTAGAATGATCCTACCATGGTGGCTTCATTCAGACCAGAATTGACTATGCAAACCAGTAAGTTTCTTCAAGAAGACCAAAGAGGAGAAGCCATCAAACTTGCATAAATTGTGCATATAAGCACGTTGAAAACAATTACCAATATTAGGAGAAGAAAGATCATGAGAGGCAAGTGTTTTGGGAGCAGCTGAATGAGTGTGTTAGTGGTTTTGATGCACAAGACCGGGTTTTAGTGATGGGTGATTTGAATGCAAAGGTGAGTAATATGGCAGTTGAGGGAATAATTGGTATACATGGAGTGTTCAGTGTTGTAAATGGAAATGGTGAAGAGCTTGTAGATTTATGTGCTGAAAAAGGACTGGTGATTGGGAATACGTGGTTTAAAAAGCGAGATATACATAAGTATACGTATGTAAGTAGGAGAGATGGCCAGAGAGCATTATTGGATTACGTGTTAATTGATAGACGTACGAGAGAGACTTTTGGATGTTAATGTGCTGAGAGGTGCAGCTGGAGGGATGTCTGATCATTATCTCGTGGAGGCGAAGGTGAACATTTGTGGGGGTTTTCAGAAAAGAAGAGAGAATGTTGGGGTGAAGAGAGTGGTGAGAGTAAGTGAGCTTGGGAAGGAGACTTGTGTGAGGAAGTACCAGGAGAGACTGAGTACAGAATGGAAAAACGTGAGAACAAAGGAGGTAAGGGGAGTGGGGGAGGAATGGGATGTATTTAGGGAAGCAGTGATGGCTTGCGCAAAAGATACTTGTGGCATTAGAAGCGTGGGAGGTGGGTTGATTAGAAAGGGTAGTGAGTAGTGGGATGAAGAAGTAAGATTATTAGTGAAAGAGAAGAGAGAGGCATTTGGACGAGTTTTGCAGGGAAAAAATGCAAATGAGTGGGAGAGGTATAAAAGAAAGAGGCAGGAGGTCAAGAGAAAGGAGCAAGAGGTGAAAAAGAGGGCAAATGAGAGTTGGGGTGAGAGAGTATCATTAAATTTCAGGGAGAATAAAAAGATGTTTTGGAAGGAGGTAAATAAAGTGCGTAAGACAAGGGAGCAAATGGGAACTTCAGTGAAGGGGGCTAATGGGGAGGTGATAACAAGTAGTGGTCATGTGAGAAGGAGGAGTGAGTATTTTGAAGGTTTGTTGAATGTGTTTGATGATAGAGTGGCAGATATAGGGTGTTTTGGTCGAGGTGGTGTGCAAAGTGAGAGGGTTAGGGAAAATGATTTGGTAAATAGAGAAGAAATGGCCAGAGAGCGTTATTGGATTACGTTTTAATTGACAGGCGTGTGAAAGAGAGACTTTTGGATGTTAATGTGCTGAGAGGTGCAACTGGAGGGATGTCTGATCATTATCTTGTGGAGGCTAAGGTGAAGGTTTGTATGGGTTTTCAAAAAAGAAGAGTGAATGTTGGGGTGAAGAGGGTGGTGAGAGTAAGTGAGCTTGGGAAGGAGACTTGTGTGAGGAAGTACCAGGAGAGACTGAGTACAGAATGGAAAAAGGTGAGAACAAAGGAGGTAAGGGGAGTGGGGGAGGAATGGGATGTATTTAGGGAAGCAGTGATGGCTTGCGCAAAAGATACTTGTGGCATTAGAAGCGTGGGAGGTGGGTTGATTAGAAAGGGTAGCGAGTGGTGGGATGAAGAAGTAAGATTATTAGTGAAAGAGAAGAGAGAGGCATTTGGACGAGTTTTGCAGGGAAAAAATGCAAATGAGTGGGAGAGGTATAAAAGAAAGAGGCAGGAGGTCAAGAGAAAGGTGCAAGAGGTGAAAAAGATGGCAAATGAGAGTTGGGGTAAGAGAGTATCATTAAATTTCAGGGAGAATAAAAAGATGTTTTGGAAGGAGGTAAATAAAGTGCGTAAGACAAGGGAGCAAATGGGAACTTCAGTGAAGGGGGCTAATGGGGAGGTGATAACAAGTAGTGGTGATGTGAGAAGGAGATGGAGTGAGTATTTTGAAGGTTTGTTGAGTGTGTTTGATGATAGAGTGGCAGATATAGGGTGTTTTGGTCGAGGTGGTGTGCAAAGTGAGAGGGTTAGGGAAAATGATTTGGTAAATAGGGAAGAAATGGCCAGAGAGCATTATTGGATTACGTTTTAATTGACAGGCGTGTGAAAGAGAGACTTTTGGATGTTAATGTGCTGAGAGGTGCAACTGGAGGGATGTCTGATCATTATCTTGTGGAGGCTAAGGTGAAGGTTTGTATGGGTTTTCAGAAAAGAAGAGTGAATGTTGGGGTGAAGAGGGTGGTGAGAGTAAGTGAGCTTGGGAAGGAGACTTGCGTGAGGAAGTACCAGGAGAGACTGAGTACAGAATGGAAAAAGGTGAGAACAATGGAAGTAAGGGGAGTGGGGGAGGAATGGGATGTATTTAGGGAATCAGTGATGGATTGTGCAAAAGATGCTTGTGGCATGAGAAGCGTGGGAGGTGGGTTGATTAGAAAGGGTAGTGAGTGGTGGGATGAAGAAGTAAGATTATTAGTGAAAGAGAAGAGAGAGGCATTTGGACAATTTTTGCAGGGAAAAAATGCAATTGAGTGGGAGATGTATAAAAGAAAGAGACAGGAGGTCAAGAGAAAGGTGCAAGAGGTGAAAAAGAGGGCAAATGAGAGTTGGGGTGAGAGAGTATATTTGAATTTTAGGGAGAATAAAAAGATGTTCTGGAAGGAGGTAAATAAAGTGCGTAAGACAAGGGAGCAAATGGGAACTTCAGTGAAGGGTGCAAATGGGGAGGTGGTAACAAGTAGTGGTGATGTGAGAAGGAGATGGAGTGAGTATTTTGAAGGTTTGTTGAATGTGTTTGATGATAGAGTGGCAGATATAGGGTGTTTTGGTCGAGGTGGTGTGCAAAGTGAGAGGCTTAGGGAAAATGATTTGGTAAACAGAGAAAAGGTAGTAAAAGCTTTGCGGAAGATGAAAGCCAGCAAGGCAGCAGGTTTGGATGGTATTGCAGTGGAATTTATTAAAAAAGGGGGTGACTGTATTGTTGACTGGTTGGTAAGGTTATTTAATGTATGTATGACTCATGGTGAGGTGCCTGAGGATTGGCGGAATGCTTGCATAGTGCCATTGTACAAAGGCAAAGGGGATAAGAGTGAGTGCTCAAATTAGAGAGGTATAAGTTTGTTGAGTATTCCTGGTAAATTATATGGGAGGGTATTGATTGAGAGGGTGAAGGCATGTACAGAGCATCAGATTGGGGAAGAGCAGTGTGGTTTCAGAATTGGTGGAGGATGTGTGGATCAGGTGTTTGCTTTGAAGAATGTATGTGAGAAATCCTCAGAAAAGCAAATGGATCTGTATGTAGCATTTATGGATCTGGAGAAGGCATATGATAGAGTTGATAGAGATGCTCTTTGGAAAGTATTAAGAATATATGGTGTGGGAGGCAAGTTGTTAGAAGCAGTGAAGAGTTTTTATCAAGGATGTAAGGCATGTGTACGTGTAGGAAGAGAGGAAAGTGGTTGGTTCTCAGTGAATGTAGGTTTGCGGCAGGGGTGTGTGATGTCTCCATGGTTGTTTAATTTGTTTATGGATGGGGTTGTTAGGGAGGTGAATGCAAGAGTTTTGGAAAGAGGGGCAAGTATGCAGTCTGTTGTGGATGAGAGAGCTCGGGAAGTGAGTCAGTTGTTGTTCGCTGATGATACAGCGCTGGTGGCTGATTCATGTGAGAAACTGCAGAAGCTGGTGACTGAGTTTGGTAAAGTGTGTGAAAGAAGAAAGTTAAGAGTAAATGTGAATAAGAGCAAGGTTATTAGGTACAGTAGGGTTGAGGGTCAAGTCAATTGGGAGGTAAGCTTGAATGGAGAAAAACTGGAGGAAGTAAAGTGTTTTAGATATCTGGGAGTGGATCTGGTAGCGGATGGAACCATGGAAGCGGAAGTGAATCATAGGGTGGGGGAGGGGGCAAAAATCCTGGGAGCGTTGAAGAATGTGTGGAAGTCGAGAACATTATCTCGGAAAGCAAAAATGGGTATGTTTGAAGGAATAGTGGTTCCAACAATGTTGTATGGTTGCGAGGCGTGGGCTATGGATAGAGTTGTGTGCAGGAGGGTGGCTATGCTGGAAATGAGATGTTTGAGGACAATGTGTGGTGTGAGGTGGTTTGATAGAGTAAGTAATGTAAGGGTAAGAGAGATGTGTGGAAATAAAAAGAGCATGGTTGAGAGAGCAGAAGAGGGTGTTTTGAAATGGTTTGGGCACATGGAGAGAATGAGTGAGGAAAGATTGACCAAGAGGATATATGTGTCGCAGGTGGAGGGAACGAGGAGAAGTGGGAGACCAAATTGAAGGTGGAAAGATGGAGTGAAAAAGATTTTGAGTGATCGGGGCCTGAACATGCAGGAGGGTGAAAGGCGGGCAAGGAATAGAGTGAATTGGATCGCTGTGGTATACCGGGGTTGACGTGCTGTCAGTGGATTGAATCAGGGCATGTGAAGCGTCTGGGGTAAACCATGGAAAGTTGTGTGGGGCCTGGATGTGGAAAGGGAGCTGTGGTTTCGGGCGTTATTGCATGACAGCTAGAGACTGAGTGTGAACAAATGGGGCCTTAGTTGTCTTTTCCTAGTGCTATCTCGCACACATGAGGGGGAGGGGGATGGTATTCCATGTGTGGCGAGGTGGCGATGGGAATGAATAGGGGCAGACAGTGTGAATTGTGTGCATGGGTATATATGAATGTGTCTGTGTGTGTATATATATGTGTACATTGAGATGTATAGGTATGTATATTTGCATGTGTGGATGTGTATGTATATACATTGTGTATGGGGGTGGGTTGGGCCATTTCTTTCGTCTGTTTGCTTGCGCTACCTCGTAAACGTGGGAGACAGCGACAGAGCAAAAAAAAAAAAAAAAAAATAGAGAAGAGGTAGTAAAAGCTTTACGGAAGATGAAAGCCGGCAAGGCAGCAGGTTTGGATGGTATTGCAGTGGAATTTATTAAAAAAGGGGGTGACTGTATTGTTGACTGGTTGGTAAGGTTATTTAATGTATGTATGATTCATGGTGAGGTGCCTGAGGATTGGCGGAATGTTTGCATAGTGCCATTGTACAAAGGCAAAGGGGATAAGAGTGAGTGCTCAAATTACAGAGGTATAAGTTTGTTGAGTATTCCTGGTAAATTATATGGGAGGGTATTGATTGAGAGGGTGAAGGCATGTACAGAGCATCAGATTGGGGAAGAGCAGTGTGGTTTCAGAAGTGGTAGAGGATGTGTGGATCAGGTGTTTGCTTTGAAGAATGTATGTGAGAAATACTTAGAAAAACAAATGTATTTGTATGTAGCATTTATGGATCTGGAGAAGGCATATGATAGAGTTGAAAGAGATGCTCTGTGGAAGGTTTTAAGAATATATGGTGTGGGAGGCAAGTTGTTAGAAGCAGTGAAGAGTTTTTATCGAGGATATAAGGAATGTGTATGTGTAGGAAGAGAGGAAAGTGATTGGTTCTCAGTGAATGTAGGTTTGCGGCAGGGTGTGTGATGTCTCCATGGTTCTTTAATTTGTTTATGGATAGGGTTGTTAGGGAGGTGAATGCAAGAGTTTTGGAAAGAGGGGCAAGTATGCAGTCTATTGTGGATGAGAGAGCTTGGGAAGTGAGTCAGTTGTTGTTCGCTGATGATACAGTGCTGGTGGCTGATTCATGTAAGAAACTGCAGAAGCTGGTGACTGAGTTTGGTAAAGTGTGTGAAAGAAGAAAGTTAAGAGTAAATGTGAATAAGAGCAAGGTTATTAGGTACAGTAGGGTTGAGGGTCAAGTCAATTGGGAGGTAAGTTTGAATGGAGAAAAACTGGAGGAAGTAAAGTGTTTTAGATATCTGGGAGTGGATCTGGCAGTGGATGGAACCATGGAAGTGGAAGTGAATCATAGGTTGGGGGAGGGGGTGAAAATTCTGGGAGCCTTGAAGAATGTGTGGAAGTCGAGAACATTATCTCGGGAAGCAAAAATGGGTATGTTTGAAGGAATAGTGGTTCCAACAATGTTGTATGGTTGTGAGGTGTGGGCTATGGATAGAGTTGTGCGCAGGAGGGTGGATGTGCTGGAAATGAGATGTTTGAGGACAATATGTGGTGTGAGGTGGTTTGATCGAGTAAGTAGTGTAAGGGTAAGAGAGATGTGTGGAAATAAAAAGAATGTGGTTGAGAGAGCAGAAGAGGGTGTTTTGAAATGGTTTGGTCACATGGAGAGAATGAGTGAGGAAAGATTGACCAAGAGGATATATGTGTCAAAGGTGGAGGGAACGAGGAGAAGTGGGAGGCCAAATTGGAGTTGGAAAGATGGAGTGAAAAAGATTTTGAGTGATCGGGGCCTGAACATGCAGGTGGGTGAAAGGCGTGCAAGGAATAGAGTGAATTGGAACGATGTGGTATACCGGGGTCGACGTGCTGTCAATGGATTGAACCAGGGCATGTGAAGCGTCTGGGGTAAACCATGGAAAGTTGTGTGGGGCCTGGATGTAGAAAGGGAGCTGTGATTTCGGTGCATTATTACATGACAGCTAGAGACTGAGTGTGAATGAATGGGGCCTTAGTTGTCTTTTCCTAGTGCTACCTCGCACTTGTGAGGGGGGAGAGGGTTGTTATTCCATGTGTGGCAAGGTGGCGATGGGAACAAATAAAGGCAGACAGTATGAATTGTGTACATGTGTATATATGTATATGTCTGTGTGTGTACATATATGTGTACATTGAGATGTATGGGTATGTATATTTGTGTGTGTGGACGTGTATGTATATACATGTGTATGTGGGCGGGTTGGGCCATTCTTTTGTCTGTTTCCTTGCGCTACCTCGCTAACGCGGGAGACAGCGACAAAGCAAAATAAATAAATAGATAAATATAAATAGGATGCTTATTTGCATTTTTTTTTCTGCATAATTTTTATGCTAGTATTTTGGCAATTATGCATTTTCCAAAAGAAGTTCTTTTATGCAGTAACATACCTCAGTTGCAACATTACTTAGTTAAGATTCATGTTACAAGATTGACATTACATTATTAAAAGTAGATACCACCAGATTCATCCAGTTACTGGACTGGGTCAATTCGGACTCATGAGCAGGGAATCATCTGTAAAGGTATATTAACAATAGTGGAGGCTGTTACACAGGTCACAGTTGTCGACGACAATTTTGACAGAGCCCAGAACTGCGAATAATCTATACTTAACCACAAGGTTTCCGTGTCTCAAGTTATCAAATTTCTGTTGTTACATACTGCAACGTCTATAAACCTCAGTAAAAATCTAATATTTTAACGTTATTATTTTAGATTTTTGTCCAGAAGGTAATTGGACTTTCATGCACAATTCTCTTTAGATACCTTCCTATACTGTGTCCATTCAGAATGTGTGATGACTGTTATTAACTTCAATCTTTTTTAAGTTCAGAACTTTATAAGTTTAACCCAGTACTTCTTTCATGTGCTTAAAAGGAACGAAGAGTCCTGATATAACCCAAGAAAATTGTTAGAAAAATTCACAGAAACAAGTGAGGTTATAGTCCACAAATTTGCAAGCAGTGGCAGTCATTTTCCTGAAACTCTTCAGAGTTACATAACACTTAACAGTTTGATTACATTTTTTTTCTATTTTTTTTTTTATATATATATATTTTGGGCACCGTGGAATAAGCAAAGCTGTATGACTTGTAATTCTCGAGAAATAGTTTGTATACTGAATGTGTTGGAGATGATTTTAGGCATGCACATTACAGAATGAATTGGAATGATAAGGTATGCGGGGCAATGAGCTGTCAGTGGACAGAACCAGAGGAAACCACGTAAAGTTCTGTGAGGCTAGTAATAGATAGAAGGTTCAGGTTTTGGTATATTCCACTTAACAAGTTGATGGTGAATGAGGCTTGTTTTTAGTCTGTTCTTGGTGCTACCTCACTGTGGATGGAAATTTTGAACTAGCATGAAAAAAATATGCATATTACTGGACCCTTCCTGCTTGAGGTTACATTACAAGTGATGAGTCACCTTTGGTGAGATGCATCACAAGTTGAGGAAATAGCTTAATCACACCAAAAAATGTTTTGCTTCGGAGTTCATTCTCTGAGGAGGTCTTTGATGAGACTACCCTTCCAATGACACAGCCTTGCATAAGGTGACTTTTCACTTGAATTGTAACCTCAAGCAGGGGCGAGCCAGATAATGCCTATTTACATATGTATGCCAATCATGCTGTCAGCCTTAAAGTGGACTTTGTTTTTAAAGGCCATGACTTATGGAAAGATAATGCCATCTGAATCAAGGTGGGCTGTAAGCTGCTATGACTAACCAATATGCTTTGGGAAGTAAAATCCTACAGAGGATAGTAATTCACACAAATTAAGAGTTTTAAGGTGTTTATTTAAGTTTTGCCATTTCTTTAATGTTGCAATGTAACTGGTTTCCAGGATTTTTGTAAATAAATGATTTTTCCTGTTTGGCTTCTATGATTATTGTTAATGTATTAATTTTCTTTTGCTTTGTTATTTGTTATTTTTTTTTCTTTTTTTTTTTTGCCGCTGTCTCCCACGTTTGCGAGGTAGCGCAAGGAAACAGACGAAAGAAATGGCCCAACCCACCCCCATACATATGTATATACATACGTCCACACACGCAAATATACATACCTACACAGCTTTCCATGGTTTACCCCAGACGCTTCACATGCCCTGATTCAATCCACTGACAGCACGTCAACCCCGGTATACCACATCGCTCCAACTCACTCTATTCCTTGCCCTCCTTTCACCCTCCTGCATGTTCAGGCCCCGATCACACAAAATCTTTTTCACTCCATCTTTCCACCTCCAATTTGGTCTCCCTCTTCTCCTCGTTCCCTCCACCTCTGACACATATATCCTCTTGGTCAATCTTTCCTCACTCATTCTCTCCATGTGACCAAACCATTTCAAAACACCCTCCTCTGCTCTCTCAACCACGCTCTTTTTATTTCCACACATCTCTCTTACCCTTACGTTACTTACTCGATCAAACCACCTCACACCACACATTGTCCTCAAACATCTCATTTCCAGCACATCCATCCTCCTGCGCACAACTCTATCCATAGTCCACGCCTCGCAACCATACAACATTGTTGGAACCACTATTCCTTCAAACATACCCATTTTTGCTCTCCGAGATAATGTTCTCGACTTCCACACATTCTTCAAGGCTCCCAGAATTTTCGCCCCCTCCCCCACCCTATGATCCACTTCCGCTTCCATGGTTCCATCCGCTGCCAGATCCACTCCCAGATATCTAAAACACTTCACTTCCTCCAGTTTTTCTCCATTCAAACTCACCTCCCAGTTGACTTGACCCTCAACCCTACTGTACCTAATAACCTTGCTCTTATTCACAGTTACTCTTAACTTTCCTCTTTCACACACTTTACCAAACTCAGTCACCAGCTTCTGTAGTTTCTCACATGAATCAGCCACCAGCGCTGTATCATCAGCGAACAACATCTGACTCACTTCCCAAGCTCTCTCATCCTCAACAGACTTCATACTTGCCCCTCTTTCCAAAACTCTTGCATTCACCTCCCTAACAACCCCATCCATAAACAAATTAAACAACCATGGAGACATCACACACCCCTGCCGCAAACCTACATTCACTGAGAACCAATCACTTTCCTCTCTTCCTACACGTACACATGCCTTACATCCTTGATAAAAACTTTTCACTGCTTCTAACAACTTGCCTCCCACATCATATATTCTTAATACCTTCCACAGAGCATCTCTATCAACTCTATCATATGCCTTCTCCAGATCCATAAATGCTACATACAAATCCATTTGCTTTTCTAAGTATTTCTCACATACATTCTTCAAAGCAAACACCTGATCCACACATCCTCTACCACTTCTGAAACCACTGCTCTTCCCCAATCTGATGCTCTGTACATGCCTTCACCCTCTCAATCAGTACCCTCCCATATAATTTGCCAGGAATACTCAACAAACTTTTTTTTTTTTTTTTTTTATACTTTGTCGCTGTCTCCCGCGTTTGCGAGGTAGCGCAAGGAAACAGACGAAAGAAATTCCCCAACCCCCCCCATACACATGTACATACACACGTCCACACACACAAATATACATACCTACACAGCTTTCCATGGTTTACCCCGGACGCTTCACATGCCTTGATTCAATCCACTGACAGCACGTCAACCCCTGTATACCACATCGCTCCAATTCACTCTATTCCTTGCCCTCCTTTCACCCTCCTGCATGTTCAGGCCCCGATCACACAAAATCTTTTTCACTCCATCTTTCCACCTCCAATTTGGTCTCCCTCTTCTCCTCGTTCCCTCCACCTCCGACACATATATCCTCTTGGTCAATCTTTCCTCACTCATTCTCTCCATGTGCCCAAACCATTTTAAAACACCCTCTTCTGCTCTCTCAACCACGCTCTTTTTATTTCCACACATCTCTCTTACCCTTACGTTACTTACTCGATCAAACCACCTCACACCACACATTGTCCTCAAACATCTCATTTCCAGCACATCCATCCTCCTGCGCACAACTCTATCCATAGCCCACGCCTCGCAACCATACAACATTGTTGGAACTACTATTCCTTCAAACATACCCATTTTTGCTTTCCGGGATAATGTTCTCGACTTCCACACATTTTTCAAGGCTCCCAAAATTTTCGCCCCCTCCCCCACCCTATGATCCACTTCCGCTTCCATGGTTCCATCCGCTGACAGATCCACTCCCAGATATCTAAAACACTTCACTTCCTCCAGTTTTTCACCATTCAAACTCACCTCCCAATTGACTTGACCCTCAACCCTACTGTACCTAATAACCTCCCAATTGACTTGACCCTCAACCCTACTGTACCTAATAACCTTGCTCTTATTCACATTTACTCTTAACTTTCTTCTTCCACACACTTTACCAAACTCCGTCACCAGCTTCTGCAGTTTCTCACATGAATCCGCCACCAGCGCTGTATCATCAGCGAACAACAACTGACTCACTTCCCAAGCTCTCTCATCCCCAACAGACTTCATACTTGCCCCTCTTTCCAAGACTCTTGCATTTACCTCCCTAACAACCCCATCCATAAACAAATTAAACAACCATGGAGACATCACACACCCCTGCCGCAAACCTACATTCACTGAGAACCAATCACTTTCCTCTCTTCCTACACGTACACATGCCTTACATCCTCGATAAAAACTTTTCACTGCTTCTAACAACTTGCCTCCCACACCATATATTCTTAATACCTTCCAAAGAGCATCTCTATCAACTCTATCATATGCCTTCTCCAGATCCATAAATGCTACATACAAATCCATTTGCTTTTCTAAGTATTTCTCACATACATTCTTCAAAGCAAACACCTGATCCACACATCCTCTACCACTTCTGAAACCACACTGCTCTTCCCCAATCTGATGCTCTGTACATGCCTTCACCCTTTCAATCAATACCCTCCCATATAATTTACCAGGAATACTCAACAAACTCTCCATTCCAAACCTGCATGTTCAGGCCCGATCACAATCTTTCATCCTCTTTCCGCATCCACTTTGTACTCCTCTTCTCTCGTTCTCCACTCGACACATTTCCTCTTGTCAATCTTCCTCACTCATCTCTCTGTGCCCAACCATTAACACCTTCTGCTCTCAACACGCTCTTTATTTCCACCATCTCTCTTACCCTTACGTACTTACTCGATCAAACCACTCACCCACACTTGTCCAAAATCTCATTTCCAGCACTCATCCTGGCACAATCTATCCATAGCACCTCGCACCATACAACATTGTTACACTCCCCATTCTTCAAACTACCTTTTTGCTTTCGGGATAATGTTCTCGATTCCCACATTTTTAGGCCCCAAATTTTCCCCCTCCCACCTGATCACTTCCGCTTCATGTTCATCGTGAGATCCATCCCGATATCTAAAACTTCACTTCCTCCAGTTTTTCCCATTCAACTCACCTCCCAATGACTGACCTTAACCCTACTTACTATAACTCCAATTGACTTGCCTCAACCTTGTACTAATAACCTTGCTCTTATTCCTTTACTCTTAACTTTCTTTTCACATTTACCACTCCGTCCACTTTGCAGTTTCTTGATCGCACCTGCGATATATCGTCAACAAACACTGACTCCTTCAGCTCCTCATCCAAAGATTCACTATTGCCTCTTCAATTCTTGCATTTACCTCCCTAACATACCCATCCTAAACAAATAAAACCATGGGACATCACAACCTGCCGCAACCTTCTTCATGAACAACACTTTCCTCTCTTCCTACACGTACACATGCCTTACTATCCTCGTAAAAACTTTTCATGCTTCTAACAATTGCCTCCCCACATATATTCTTAATACCTTCCAAAGTGATTCTCATCACTTTATTCATATGCTTTCACAGTCCTATGCTCTACAATCATTGCTTTTCTAAGTATTTCTCACTTCATTCTTCAAGCAAACACTGATCCACACACCTTCATTACTCTGTAATTTGAGCACTCACTCTTATCCCCTTTGCCTTTGTACAATGGCACTATGCACGCATTCCGCCAATCCTCAGGCACCTCACCATGAGTCATACATACATTAAATAACCTTACCAACCAGTCAACAATACAGTCACCCCCTTTTTTAAATAAATTCCACTGCAATACCATCCAAACCTGCTGCCTTGCCGGCTTTCATCTTCCGCAAAGCTTTTACTACCTCTTCTCTGTTTACCAAATCATTTTCCCTAACCCTCTCACTTTGCACACCACCTCGACCCAAACACCCTATATCTGCTACTCTGTCATCAGACACATTCAACAAACCTTCAAAATACTCATTCCATCTCCTTCTCACATCACCACTACTTGTTATCACCTCCCCATTTACGCCCTTCACTGAAGTTCCCATTTGCTCCCTTGTCTTACGCACCCTATTTACCTCCTTCCAGAACATCTTTTTATTCTCCCTAAAATTTACTGATAGTCTCTCACCCCAACTCTCATTTGCCCTTTTTTTCACCTCTTGCACCTTTCTCTTGACCTCCTGTCTCTTTCTTTTATACTTCTCCCACTCAATTGCATTTTTTCCCTGCAAAAATCGTCCAAATGCCTCTCTCTTCTCTTTCACTAATACTCTTACTTCTTCATCCCACCACTCACTACCCTTTCTAAACAGCCCACCTCCCACTCTTCTCATGCCACAAGCATCTTTTGCGCAATCCATCACTGATTCCCTAAATACATCCCATTCCTCCCCCACTCCCCTTACTTCCATTGTTCTCACCTTTTTCCATTCTGTACACAGTCTCTCCTGATACTTCTTCACACAGGTCTCCTTCCCAAGCTCACTTACTCTCACCACCTTCTTCACCCCAACATTCACTCTTCTTTTCTGAAAACCCATACTAATCTTCACCTCTGTAATTTGAGCACTCACTCTTATCCCCTTTGCCTTTGTACAATGGCACTATGCATGCATTCCGCCAATCCTCAGGCACCTCACCATGAGTCATACATACATTAAATAACCTTACCAACCAGTCAACAATACAGTCACCCCCTTTTTTAATAAATTCCACTGCAATACCATCCAAACCTGCTGCCTTGCCGGCTTTCATCTTCCGCAAAGCTTTTACTACCTCTTCTCTGTTTACCAAATCATTTTCCCTAACCCTCGCACTTTGCACACCACCTCGACCAAAACACCCTATATCTGCCACTCTATCATCAAACACATTCAACAAACCTTCAAAATACTCACTCCATCTCCTTCTCACATCACCACTACTTGTTATCACCTCCCCATTTGCGCCCTTCACTGAAGTTACCATTTGCTCCCTTGTCTTACGCACTTTGTTTACCTCCTTCCAGAACATCTTTTTATTCTCCCTAAAATTTAATGATATTCTCTCACCCCAACTCTCATTTGCCCTTTTTTTCACCTCTTGCACCTTTCTCTTGACCTCCTGTCTCTTTCTTTTATACGTCTCCCACTGAATTGCATTTTTTCCCTGCAAAAATCGTCCAAAAGCCTCTCTCTTCTTTTTCACTAATACTCTTACTTCTTCATCCCACCACTCACTACCCTTTCTAATCAACCCACCTCCCACTCTTCTCATACCACAAGCATCTTTTGCGCAATCCATCACTGATTCCCTAAATACATCCCATTCCCCCCCCACTCCCCTTACTTCCATTGTTCTCACCTTTTTCCATTCTGTACTCAGTCTCTCCTGGTACTTCCTCACACAAGTCTCCTTCCCAAGTTCACTTACTCTCACCACCCTCTTCACCCCAACATTTGTTATTTGTTAATATTATGTGTACTGTGACTTTTTGTAATTGAGCGTGAGGTAGTGAGTCAAATTTAGCAAGCATTGGTGGAGGTGGTGCTGGAGGAGGGACAGAGGGGTGGCCATTTTTGAACAAAAGAACTATTGTGTTTTTAAGTGAAACTCTGAATATAGTATGGCGAGTGAGTGGGCCGTAGTAACTCTGGAGATATCGAAAACTGCCGGAATTTTGGGCGTGTTATGGTGCTGAGTACCCACTGGTGTGGAGGCGTGTGGCAAGTCCTTAATAATGTGGCTGTTTGGCTGGTGCCAGAAACCTGGTCCTATTATGTGCAGCCAAGGGCAGTCTGATTCACCAAAGCATCCATGATGTGGAGAGTGTAGCACCAGACCTGGTTTAGGTGTTCTATGGTAACTTGACATTCTCCTACCCTGAATAATTGCAGAAATATCTAACTAGATATACCCTAAGTGTAACCTCAGAATGTAATCCTAACTGTAACCCAAACTGACCCCAGCCCACCTAACCTAGAGTAACTTAAATCAGCCAAATGTTACTGTTCCCCTATCTTAATCTTAGTTGCTTCATAAAAACCAATCAAAACAAAGAAAATGTTACCAATAAGCTGTTTACATATTTATGTTTATCTTGAAGCAAATTCTTGATCAGTTCCTGTTTAACTGTCACTCCAAAGTTGTATTATTCATCCAATACTTCCTTCGTATTCCCTGCATGTCGTAGGGAATTCCGTTGTATTCCAATTAGGGAAAATATTCCCAAAACTTTTTTATATATCTGGTTTGGTCACATGGAAAGAATGATTGAGGAAAGATTGACAAAGAGGATATATGTGTCATAGGTGGAGGGAACAGTGAGAAGTGGGAGACCAAATTGGAGATGGAAGGATGGAGTGAAAAAGATTTTGAGCGATCAAAGCCTGAACATACAGGAGGGTGAAAGGCACGCAATGAAGAGAGTTAATTGTATACTGGGGTCTACGGGCTGTCACTGGATTGAACCAGAGCATATGAAGCGTCTGGGGTAAACCATGGAAAGTTTTGTGGGGCCTGGATGTGGAAAGGGAGCTGTGGTTTTGATGCATTACACATGACAGTTAGAGACTGAGTGTGAACAGATGTGGCCTTCGTTGTCTTTTCCTAGCACTACCTTGCGCGCACACAGGGGGAAGGGGAGGTGTCATTTCATGTGTGGTGGGGTGGTGACGGGAATGTATGGAGGCCGCAAGTATGAATATGTACGTGTATATATGTAAATAATGAAATGTATAGGTATGTATATGTGCGTGTGTGGGCGTTTACGTATATACATGTGTAAGTGGGTGGGTTGGGCCATTCTTTCATCTGTTTCCTTGCGCTACCTTGCTAACGCAGGAGACAGCGACTGAGTGTAATGATAATATGATAAAATTCCTTAAAATACAATAAATTCATTTTGATGCCAAGGTTGATACGTAGATTAGGTGTTCCCAAATTAGTGCGTATATCAGACCCAAGTGTCATTCTGAATTACTTTGGTTTAATCTGCATTCATATTTCAGAGTTTTTGAATTATAGATATATTACTGATCTTTCAGATATGGTTTTCCAGCTTTTGAATGTTATATTTATGTAAACTATGTAAATGATTACTTAACATTTGAAAATTATTTATAGTAATTACCCAAAATTCTTTCTTGTCCATGCTTGTGACAAGTGTAATGTAGACTATGGAACAGAGTGGTATTTACATAAGATGAAATGCTGGGATTGGATGCCATTACGAAGCAAATACCACAGAAAATCTGAAATAACTGTGATTCATTACTGCCTTCAAATCTTAAATAGAGCACAGGAAAATGAATGATAGCATTTACAGGCCACACATGTTAAACCCACATAGGTTTGAATCCACGGTGTGATAGTCAGTCTACAGTCAACACAAGCTGTTCATCTTCCATTGTGGGCTGGTCAGTAAAATGGGACTAGGCTTAGGCTAGGGTACATGTACATATAGTGTAACCAAGGTGGCTCTGATTAGGGCTCTCAGTTGCCTGTGCTGTCTCAGTTGAAAAAAGATAGAGGGAAAAGAACATTGGGAAAAGTTTAACCGAATGGTACTCTGTTAGATTGGATCAAGAGAATTATATCATGATTAAATATATCAGGAAAGATTGGTGACAGCTGTGTAGTGAGCCAGGACTTCAGGGGTTGTCAGGTTGCACTCCTCTGACCCAGTTAGCTGCCTTTTCTTTCTGACTCACCCACATATGGACAATTGGCACTCTGTCCACAAACACACAATCTCTCCATGTCATACATAACACTTGACAAAACTTAATTCACACAGCTCATTCTTTGTAACTATAGATTTTTCCACAATGAGCTCTTATGTGCTGCCCCTGGAGTTTGGCAAAAGGGGAGGAGCAGTAAATAGAAGTAGTTGGTAGGAACATTTAAGCTGAAGCTTTAGGTAGGTGGAGTCAATAGGAATATTAGTTAGGAGCCTCTCCAAACACTGTGCTAGAGTTGCCCTCTGCCAGTTGCATGTTAAGAGTGGGGCATAAAGGGTAAGAAGTAACGCTGGAGTTCACTAGTTCTGGAGACTTGCCATGGCCAACACTTCCTTGAGGGAGTTCCAGTTGGAACAGGTGTCAGAGATGTAGATAGACAGATACATTAGATATGTCAGCACTGGTCAACCAGGCATGGTAAAAGAAACGTAACTAAGTTAATGATTGAGGAAAAAGTTACTAGGTAGGATGGAACCATCACCACAACAGTAGTTTTTTTTAGTATTAGGAATATTGTTAATCATAACAGTATGTTTTATGGTATGAGTAATATTGCAGATTCCATGTGCTTGACCTTCAAACATACTAGGTTTTATTAGATATATATAATCCAGATTGCCATGTTATTTCTTGCATCATCAAGACTTTTCCTGATGATTAAGTCATTATAAGCTAGTGAGAACCTAATAGTTTACGTAATCAGAATTGGATTGCAACACATTGGTCTTAAAAAACCAGTTTGCACTTATATGAAACTGACAGTTGTGTGTAACAAATTTATGAGAATTGATTTTGCCTTTCAGTAACTGATTTATTACATTTTTGGATATTTAGTCCATAAGAAATACAAGGAATTTTGTTTTACTGACTCTGGTAGACATTTGATTTAAGCAATACATGCAGATAGATGGAAGAAGAGGCAGAGTGAGAGAGAGACATAAATGTTTTATTGTATATAGATAGAATTAGTTTGTTTTTGATATGGAAAAGACAGAACAGTAGCATTTTGTTCAGATGAATACCAATAACTGCAGGGGAAATAACGAGAAAGGAGAAATATGAGACCAACCAGAGGGGAATTAAATGAAAACATGTACTTTGTGAAATATCTTCATTCTTCTCTGATATTAGAATACCGATAACTTATGTGTCCATTGAATACGCATGGAAGCCGATTTGAAGGTATTTTCTGAAGCAGATAAGAGAGGATATGATAAGGAAGGAATTAATATGGAGCACCTCAACATTAATATGATTTGTTACTGTAGTTCGCTCACATGGCTTCATAAGCAATGTAACTCTATATCTTAGATGACATCAAGATGACCTAAACCTAACAGGGCTTCCCCAACGAGAATGTTCATGAACTCGCAAATGTCTTTAGATGAAAGGAATGTCGCGTCTGTTACTTTAGACTGGACAATGTCATATTCTAGTTGTTGAAGTGGCTGTTTAGTTTTCAGTTAATGTTAAGATTGCGTTATAATATGTTTATTCGGGTAAAATGACTGCTTTTGTATGGGAATGAATGCAGAATTCGGCTCGGTCGCCAAACATCAGTGTTATGTATTTATTTATTTCCCTGGACACATTTTACTTTTCTTGATCCCAGCAAGATGACGCTGTTGTCGTGGTCCTTAAAATCACATTTTAAATCATGTAAAATTACCAAATAGACATTAATTTCGCGAATCATTACTTTTAACATACGTATCTTGATGATTATAGTCATTTTGATATTTTAAAGTAAAAAATTTTAGCTTCACAGTTGTTCAAACCAAAATTTTAGTATCTTTATTTATATCTGTCGCAAATATCATGTTAAAGTTGAAACAACCGAACCGCTCATTATGGCCTATTAGAACGACTCGGATTGCTTCACCCCGCTCAACTCGGCTTTGAACCGTGAGTGAACTCCAGAAATATCTCGGGTTTATTTTTATCATTATCTGATGGATGAGCTTATTACATTATATATATATATATATATATATATATATATATATATATATATATATATATATATATATATATATATTTTTTTTTTTTTTTTTTTTTTGCTTTGTCGCTGTCTCCGGCGTTTGCGAGGTAGCGCAAGGAAACAGACGAAAGAAATGCCCCCCCCCCCCATACACATGTATATACATACGTCCACACACGCAAATATACAAACCTACACAGCTTTCCATGGTTTACCCCAGACGCTTCACATGCCTTGATTCAATCCACTGACAGCACGTCAACCCCGGTATACCACATCGCTCCAATTCACTCTATTCCTTGCCCTCCTTTCACCCTCCTGCATGTTCAGGCCCCGATCACACAAAATCTTTTTCACTCCATCTTTCCACCTCCAATTTGGTCTCCCTCTTCTCCTCGTTCCCTCCACCTCCGACACATATATCCTCTTGGTCAATCTTTCCTCACTCATTCTCTCCATGTGACCAAACCATTTCAAAACACCCTCTTCTGCTTTCTCAACCACGCTCTTTTTATTTCCACACATCTCTCTTACCCTTACGTTACTTACTCTATCAAACCACCTCACACCACACATTGTCCTCAAACATCTCATTTCCAGCACATCCATCCTCTATCCATAGTCCACGCCTCGCAACCAGACAACATTGTTGGAATCACTATTCCTTCAAACATACCCATTTTTGCTTTCCAAGATAATGTTCTCGACTTCCACACATTCTTCAAGGCTCCCAGAATTTTCGCCCCCTCCCCCACCCTATGATCCACTTCCGCTTCCATGGTTCCATCCGCTGCCAGATCCACTCCCAGATATGTAAAACACTTCACTTCCTCCAGTTTTTCTCCATTCAAACTCACCTCCCAATTGACTTGACCCTCAACCCTACTGTACCTAATAACCTTGCTCTTATTCACATTTACTCTTAACTTTCTTCTTTCACACACTTTACCAAACTCAGTCACCAGCTTCTGTAGTTTCTCACATGAATCAGCCACCAGCGCTGTATCATCAGCGAACAACAACTGACTCACTTCCCAAGCTCTCTCATCCCCAACAGACTTCATACTTGCCCCTCTTTCCAAAACTCTTGCATTCACCTCCCTAACAACCCCATCCATAAACAAAATATATATATTCTCTGTCTTAATATTCGAGGAGATTTTATTGAGTTTGTTCTGGAAATAATGAGAAAGACAAGGTAAAAAATATTCGTTTGAAGGTTTGTGTTCGAAGCCGCTTCGAATCCACACCATACCGAGGTTTCGAGAACGAGTCCTTACCATTTGCAACCTCTTTGACCATCGGCTCCGTGAGGGTAAGATGTCCAGTCCTCTTGGGTTTCATGATATGCATTATTTCCCTACGTGATATAGGGAGGAATTGAAATTTGACGCCATTAATCGACGGTTTCATGTATATATATTAAACTATGGCAGATTTGAAAACCTATTAACAATGTCCTTAATGGCGAATTGTGACCTAATTTCGTCTTGGTACATAGTGGCAGATTGAAGTCTATTTTCACTGTATCAATGGCAGGTTTGTGATGGGTCTGAGTTTTTTGTTGAACATTATTTTGACACATTAACTGTGTAGGTTAGCTTTGACCAACAGCTTGAATGTTTCATTTATTTCATAATTGTGTATTTTTTACAGAATTACTTGCTGCAAGTTATGATTCATAGAATGTTTTACAGCCATTAAATAAAGCATTAAGGGATATGTTTGCCAGGGAAAATGGAGGGTGATTGGATGTGATGTACATTTGGTATAAATTTATCCAAACGTCTTCTGACTTTGCTCAGCAAATAGTTTAGTATTTTTGTAATTTACATTTATCTGCCCCTTAGGATCGGGGATGGGGAAAAAGAATACTTCCCACGTATTCCCTGCGTGTCGTAGAAGGCGACTAAAAGGGGAGGGAGCGGGGGGCTGGAAATCCTCCCCTCTCGTTTTTTTTTAATTTTCCAAAAGAAGGAACAGAGAATTGGGCCAGGTGAGGGTATTCCCTCAAAGGCCCAGTCCTCTGTTCTTAACGCTACCTCGCTAATGCGGGAAATGGCGAATAGTTTGAAAGAAAAAGAAAAAGGATCGTTTTAAACCTCGTAAATCTTTTGTCATTAACATTGATTATTTTACATTATTTACCAATCGTGGAAATCAGATCCTACATGGCGTCGGTTGATATAAACAACAACAGTAGTTCTGTTCTTGCGAATTGATTAATTGGTGGACTTTATTCAGGTGCCCATTGAAACCCATGTTGATGGATTGAGGCATATACAGCGAGTAAATTAGGTAATTTACCACTTAAAGTTCTTCATGACTTCTAGCTTTGAATATTAAGCTACTTTCTCCTGTGGTAATGGTTTAAGAATGTAATCTCTCGAGCATGACCTGAAGCATGATTTGATTTAATGGTATTAAAAATAAGGCAGTTGTCGAGGATTATTTTGAAATATGGGGATAATCCTTTTAGAATATCACTGGAGACTTGAAATCTATACCTGTACTTACATAGCGGAAATAATTGTGTAGTTTGCTGTTAAACCATCAATTATGTCCTGACTATGATTGTCAAGTGACATTAGGCAAAACTAAATAGTCTGTTGACAAAAGAATTTCATTCTCAGTGATGAACTTGTTACTTTAAAGCAGCCCCATTATTTCCGTGCTACTGGAAATAATGCAGCTATGAAGCTACAGGAGCCAGAAAGGGGTTCTGGTTAATGGTAATGGAGCATCGAGGAATGTATGGGATAAGATTTCACTATCTGGGAGGGTAAAAATGGTTGTTACAGTAATTCCAGTGATGTATGGATGAGATGTTTCATTTATCACCCATATTTCTATTAAAGGAAATATGCAGTTAATTGTACAGTTAAGTAGGTTGCTTGTGGTTTGGCATACAGAGCTGCGGAAGATGTAATTTCTAGCATATGCACAAGAGAGAACATGTTAATTAATCTGCTTATCCTATGTACAGTTTAGGAAGTGTACCCAATTGTTTTGTACTCACGGGTATGTCAGTATTTTTGGTTTTGTGGTAACTAGTTGATAAATATATTGAGAATTATAATTGATTTTAAAGGAGAAACTGCTTACGTTGGCAATGTTGAGAATATCTGCATTTAACAAATGACGTTGATTTTTAATACGAGACTATTCACTTTCATTTTGCAGGAGCAGGAGGACAAATGCAGTCGCAAGGGTCATCCACTTGGTCTTCCAAACCATCATCGAGATCATTAGAAGATATCCTCTCCGAGTGTTCCTGATACGTGCTGAGGATGTTTCGTGTCTGGTGATTTTTTGACATGACCCAATTTGACAGAGTGACTGACATGACTTGACAACTTTGTTTTATTGGTTTAGAAATGGTATTATGAATATGTTACTGTTAACTTTACTAATATTGCATGCATATTTTAGCATATGTTGTAGTGGATAGTAACATATATGATGATTAGTTTGAGGAAGTAGCAAGGGATAAAAATATCGTAGTAGACTACAATTATTGCAACTCTTTGCGTAAGCAGCTGCAGTTCGTTGCATTTTCCCCACCACACACACTCACAAACACACACACACACACACACACACACACACACACACACACACACACACACACACTTGCATTGTTTTGTTTTTTCCTTTCTTCAACAATATCTGTTTCTGAATTTTTATTTTTTCCAGGCCTGTTGTATGATGTGATGTCAACATTCAAGGTCACAAGTCAGTTGTATATAACTGACAGGAATGGCTGCTGTTAGTAAGTACTAATATACCATATTGTCATTTATTTACCAAATGATTACCTATACCTTGGAGAGGGATGGTTTTATATCTTTCTGGTCAGCACCAAGTAAGATTTAAAGATCTGATAGGCATAGTTGTATTATGATAATCATGAAAGCATATACTAGTAATGGAAGTTTCTGAATTGACACGTGTATCCTCTGTCAACCTGTCATTTATTATTTTTTACAGTCCTATTGTATGATGTAGTGAGAAGGCATCGTTCAAGAAAACTGAAGTCCCTGCTGTTGTATGTAATTGACAGGAATGGCTGCTCACGAGTAAGTTATTATACCATACCACCATATATTTACCAAATAATTACCTATACCTTGGAGAGGGATTGTTCTCATCATTCTAGTCAGCACAATAATATTTAAAGATAGGCATAGTTGAAAACGTGGAAGTTTGCAGTTTTCATGTTAACTGAGATGACAGTAGGAGTTATGTACTAGAGCATTTGTTGTACATCTGAAATTGGGTAAGATTCACCTGAGATATCTCTTGTGTCTATGACCATTCCTTTAGAATGGTCAATATCTGGGTTATTAGATAAACTCGGGCACTACAAGAAAATCGGTTTCTTTTTATATTTACCATTTTGCATGTTAGCGAAATAGCACCAGGAACATATGAAGTAAGGTTGCGTTTATTCTCATCCAATCTTTATCTGTTGCATGAAATATGCCAAAACCACATGTATCATCTGTCAACCTCTCATTTATTTTTTACAGTCCTGTTGTATGATGTAGTGAGAAGGCATCATTCAAGAAAATAGAAGTCCCTGCTATTGAATATAATTGATAGGAATGGCTGCTCTCAAGTAAGTTATTATACTATACCACCATATATTTGCCTAATTACCTATACCTTGGAGAGGAATGGTTGTATATCTTTCTGGTCAGCACCGAGTAAGATTTAAAGATCTGATAGGCATAGTTGTATTAGGATAACGACGAAAGCATGTACTAGTAATGAAAGTTTTTGAATTGACAGAATTGAAGTTATCTACTAGAGCATTTGTTAATTCTGAAAATTGGTAGATTTGCGTGATATCTGTGTACATAACTGTTCCTTTTAAGTGGTCAGTATGTGTTATTTGGCAAATTTAGGCACTACAACAAGGAAATACTTGCTTATTGTTTTTTAATGTTTGCTGTATCTCGTGTTAGTCAGCATCAGGAACAAACTAAGAGAGGCCGCATTCACTTGCATACATGTATATTCTTTAGTTTTTGCATGAAATGCACCAAAACTGCAGCCCCCTATCCAAAGCCAGGCCCCACAGACCTTTTCAAGGTTTCCTCCAGCTGCTTCACGTTCTGATTCAGTCACTTAACTGCACTTCTACCCCTATATTCCATATTCCAATTCATTGTTTAATGCACGTCTTTCATCGTCCTGTATGTTCAGACCGTGACTACCCATAATCTTTCTCATCCCATTTTTCCATCTTGTTTGGTCATTCCCTTGTCCATGCCCCCTACAATTCCTACACACATCCTGTGATCCAAATTAGTTTTTTCTTTGTTTCCATGGTTCCATTTGTTACCATGTCCACTCTGAGGTATCTGAAATACTGCACTCCTCCAAATTTTCTCCATTCAGATTCACACCTCAACAATCTGTCCCTAACCTAGCTAAACCTAATAACCTTACTTTTATTCACATTTACTCTTTCTCTTTTAATAAACACTTCTGAACTCTTTCAACAACAAGTGCAGTGTCAAATTGCAATCTGCCCCCAGTGCTTTGTCATCACCAAACATATGACTTGCTTCCCAGGTCCTCGCTTGCTACAGACTGCATACATGCCCCTCTCAAAGACCCTTGCATTTACCTCCCTCACTACTTCATCCATAGGTGAATTTAACAGCCATGATAACATGACATAACATTATCAACCCCTGTCATAGACCATCCTTCAACTGGAACAGTTTTTTCATCTCTCCCTACTCTTGCATGAGCCTTACAACCTTCATTAGAACTTTTCACTGCTTACAGCAACTTTCCTCCAAGACTGTGTTTGTAAACTTATGCAAGGCATATCTATTAGCCCCATCATATTCTTCCCTGGATCAATAAATGCCATATACACATTCTCATTCCTCCAATTGTTTCTCACACACATCCTTTAAAGCAAACACCAGATCCATTCATTCTCTGTCTCATGAAATCATATTGTTCATCCTTCCTCTGCTGCTCAGTACTTGCCTTTACCCTCTCAATCACCACTCCCAAACAAATTGTCAGGTACAATTGACAAACCTCTTCTGAAATTGGAAAACTCAACCTTTGTCCCCTTGCTCTTGTACAGTGGCATTATACATGCATTCCACCAACCCTCAGATCTTCCTCTTGATCCATACATATGTTGAAAATCCTAAGTAACCAAATTACAACAGTCAACCCCAGTATGAAATTCAACTGCAATACCATCCTCTCCAGATGATTTGCTACATTTCATCATGCAAGACTTTTGCATACTAGTTTCACCTAACTTCTTTCCATGACAATGACACATTACATACTTCCTTAACCTGAACTCCATACATAAGCCACCCTTTCATCGACCACATGTAACCATCTTTCAAAATACTCATTCCATCTCCACCTCATTGCTACCTGTCACCACTTCATTTTCCCCTTTCACGGAAGTTATTTGTTTTGTTTTCCTTGCACCATTTGATCTTCCAAAAACTCTTATTCACCCTGAAGTTTACCGATACATGCTCACCCCAGCCCTCGTTTATCTGCAGCCCTTTCACCTATCTTTTGACCTCTTTCTCTGATACATCTCTCAATCGTTTGTACCCCTTCCTTGTAAGTGTTTCCCATATACCTCCCTTTTCGCTTCCACTCAACTTAGCTTCATCTTGTCACTTTTTACCCTTTCTCATGTACTTGTCTCCCACCTTGTGCTTGCACATGCCAACACTGCTTCCGTAAATACCTCCCAATTCTATCACTCCCTAGCTTCATTTACTCTTGCCATTTTTGTCAATCTCATGGTATTTCTCACTTGTAACGTTTTTGAAATTTTAGGATGTTGGCATTAATTGAGATTGTCATGTAGTCGACAGAGATTGGATTACACATCATACTTTTATGAAATTTTGCTTCTGGTAGATAAATTTCCAGATTCATGTTCCTATAGATATGTCTCTCTGACTACCATTCCCCTCAAAACTCTACAAGGGAATGGTGATGGCTAAAGTTTCCACTCGCTGTTTCTTTACATGCTTCCCACAGATACCATTCCACACATTCTTGCCTCATTTTTTCCCTCCAATACTCCTCTAATCTATTTCTTCAGGTCACAGATGATGATCCTCACACCAACCCCCGTAATTATACTTTCCTTGTAAACTTTCGCTTTTTATACAAGCCCGAACCACATCAGAGTAATGGCTTTAAAGGGTTAGTGTGTGTTTTTCTTTATTATTGTATATCAAATTAGATTATAAATAGCTTTATCATAGAAATATGTAAAGGAACTTAATGAAAATATATATTTAAAAGAACTTAACATTGTTGGACCATTTACTCTACAGTATAAACTGTAGTTCTTTTCATAACCGGTGAATCCAGTGCTTCTGCTTACCATTTGTTGCCTCAGTCTTAACAGGCCATTGGCAGAGGGAACTCTGGTTCACTGTTTCAGAGGCTCATGCTTAATGTTCCTACCAACTACTATTGCTTAATATTTATATTTATTTTGCTTTGTCGCTGTCTCCCGCGTTAGCGAGGTAGCGCAAGGAAACAGACGAAAGAATGGCCCAACCCGCCCACATACACATGTATATACATACACGTCCACACACACAAATATACATACCTCTAAATCTCAATGTACACATATATATACACACAGACATATACATATATACACATGTACATAATTCATACTGTCTGCCTTTATTTGTTCCCATCGCCACCCCGCCACACATGGAATAACAACACCTCCCCCCTCATGTGTGCGAGGTAGCGCTAGGAAAAGACACCAAAGGACCCATTCGTTCACACTCGGTCTCTAGCTGTCATGTAATAATGCACCGAAACCACAGCTCCCTTTCCACATCCAGGCCCCACAGAACTTTCCATGGTTTACCCCAGACGCTTCACATGCCCTGGTTCAATCCATTGACAGCACGTCGAACCCGGTATACCACATCGTTCCAATTCACTCTATTCCTTGCACGCCTTTCACACTCCTGCATGTTCAGGCCCCGATCACTCAAAATCTTTTTCACTCCATCTTTCCACCTCCAATTTGGTCTCCCACTTCTCGTTCCCTCCACCTCTGACACATATATCCTCTTTGTCAATCTTTCCTCACTCATTCTCTCCATGTGACCAAACCACTTCAAAACACCCTCTTCTGCTCTCTCAGCCACACTCTTTTTATTTCCACACATCTCTCTTACCCTTACATTACTTACTTGATCAAACCACCTCACACCACATATTGTCCTCAAACATCTCATTTCCAGCACATCCACCCTCCTGCGCACAACTCTATCCATAGCCCACACCTCGCAACCATACAACATTTTTGGAACCACTATTCCTTCAAACATACCCATTTTTGCTTTCCGAGATAATGTTCTCGACTTCCAAACATTCTTCAATGCTCCCAGAATTTTCGCCCCGTACCCCACCCTATGATTCACTTCCGCTTCCATGGTTCCATCCGCTGCCAGATCCACTCCCAGATATCTAAAACATTTTACTTCCTCCAGTTTTTCTCCATTCAAACTTACCTCCCAATTGACTTGACCCTCAACCCTACTGTACCTAATAACCTTGCTCTTATTCACATTTACTCTTAACTTTCTTCTTTCACACACTTTCCCAAACTCAGTCACCAGCTTCTGCAGTTTCTTACATGAATCAGCCACCAGCGCTGTATCATCAGTGAACAACAACTGACTCACTTCCCAAGCTCTCTCATCCACAACAGACTTCATACTTGCCCCTCTTTCCAAAACTCTTGCAATCACCTCCCTAACAACCCCATCCATAAACAAATTAAACAACCATGGAGACATCACACACCCCTACCGCAAACCTACATTCACTGAGAACCAATCACTTTCCTCTCTTCCTACACGCACACATGCCTTACATCCTCGATAAAAACTTTTCACTGCTTCTAACAACTTGCCTCCCACACCATATATTCTTAAAACCTTGCACAGAGCATCTGTATCATCTCTTATCATATGCCTTCTCCAGATCCATAAATGCTTCATACAAATCCATTTGTTTTTCTAAGTATTTCTCACATACATTCTTCAAAGCAAACACCTGATCCACACATCCTCTACCACTTCTGAAACCACACTGCTCTTCCCCAATCTGATGCTCTGTACATGCCTCCACCCTCTCAATCAATACCCTCCCATATAATTTACCAGGAATACTCAACAAACTTATACCTCTGTAATTTGAGCACTCACTCTTATCCTCTTTGCCTTTGTACAATGGCACTTTGCAAGCATTCCACCAATCCTCAGGCACCTCACCATGAATCATACATACATTAAATAACCTTAGCAACCAGTCAACAATACAGTCACCCCCTTTTTTTAATAAATTCCACTGCAATACCATCCAAACCTGCTGCCTTGCTGGCTTTCATCTTCTGTAAAGCTTTTAGTACCTCTTCTCTATTTACCAAATCTTTTCCCTAACCCTCTCACTTTGCACACCACCTCAACCAAAACACCCTATATCTGCCACTCTATCATCAAACGCATTCATCAAACCTTCAAAATACTCACTCCATCTCCTCCTCACATCACCACTACTTGTTATCACCTCCCCATTAGCCCCCTTTAGTGAAGTTCCCATTTGCTTCCTTGTCTTACGCACTTTATTTACCTCCTTCCAAAAGATCTTTTTATTCTCCCTAAAATTTAATGATACTCTCTCACCCCAACTCTCATTTGCCCTCTTTTTCATCTCTTGCAACTTTCTCTTGACCTCCTGCCTCTTTCATTTATACCTCTTTCTCTCATTTGCATTTTTTCCCTGCAAAAATCGTCCAAATGCCTCTCTCTTCTCTTTCACTAATAATCTTACTTCTTCATCCCACCACTCACTACCTTTTCTAATCAACCCACCTCCCACGCTTCTCATGCCTCAAGCATCTTTTGCGCAAGCCATCACTGCTTCCCTAAATACATCCCATTCCTCCCCCACTCCCCTTACCTCCTTTGTTCTCACCTTTTTCCATTGCTTAATGTGTTTACTTAATATTCCTGCTTAATTTTCCAACCTACTGCTTCTGTCTAATGCTTCCAGCTAATGCTCGTATCTCCTACTTCTGCAATAACGTTCATAGCTATTTCTAATATCTATTGATCCTACCATTTTGCCAAAAGTCAGGGCTAACTCAAAGTGCTTACCACAGAAAAATATGAGTTGCAAAGAATGAGATGTGTGAGCCAAGTGTTTAGTGTTGTGTGTGACAAGGAGAGATTATGTTTATGGACATAGTGCCTGCAGTCCACATGTAGGTGAGGCTTGAAGATTTGGAAAACCATGATCTGTGCGATTAGATACGTTTAAACTCTTGATTTTGTTTTTGTGTGTGCTGCTGAGGCTGTGTTTTCTGATTTTGATTATATTTGTGAGAGGGCTTAGTTTTGGTAGCTTTTAGCATCTGAAACTATGAAAATATTTGGTGATTAGGGAAGAGATGATGATGTAGCAAGCTCAGGTTGGTATACATGTTAATGTAAGAATTACAGCACTGGGTGGAGTACATATATATGGCAACAAATGATAGGTGCAGTATTATACGTGAGTTATAACTTGATAGCAGTAGCAGTGCTCCTTGCACGTAGATTTATTAAGCTCTTTTCATTGTTGACTTATTTTCCAGGTGTCTTATGTACGAATGTGGAATGGCCTTAGTGCATGATATGGAGCAGCAGCAGCAGCAAGAAACACACGTGACCACTGCCGACTCTACAGAACTTAGTTGATAATAGAAGTATGTTTGTATATAAGTGCCAGTTTAGTTTAGTTTACCAGGCTTCCAAATACTTTAGGATTTAGTAATGAGTCATTCTTACAGAATGAGTTTAGGAGGAATAACATTTTTACTTGCATAGAAGCGTGGGAGGTGGGTTGATTAGAAAGGGTAGTGAGTGGTGGGATGAAGAAGTAAGATTATTAGTAAAAGAGGAGAGAGGCATTTGGACGATTTTTGCAGGGAAAAAATGCAGTTGAGTGGGAGATGTATAAAAGAAAGAGACAGGCGGTCAAGAGAAAGGTGCAAGAGGTGAAAAAGAGGGCAAATGAGAGTTAGGGTGAGAGAGTATCATTAAATTTTAGGGAGAATAAAAAAGATGTTTTGGAAGGAGGTAAATAAAGTGCGTAAGACAAGGGAGCAAATGGGAACTTCAGTGAAGGACGCTAATGGGGAGGTGATAACAAGTAGTGGTGATGTGAGAAGGAGATGGAGTGAGTATTTTGAAGGTTTGTTGAATGTGTTTGATGATAGAGTGGCAGATATAGGGTGTTTTGGTCGAGATGGTGTGCAAAGTGAGAGGGTTAGGGAAAATGATTTGGTAAACAGAGAAGAGGTAGTAAAAGCTTTGTGGAAGATGAAAGCCGGCAAGGCAGCAGGTTTGGATGGTATTGCAGTGGAATCTATGAAAAAGGGGGGTGACTGTATTGTTGACTGGTTGGTAAGGTTATTAAATGTATGTATGACTCATGGTGAGGTGCCTGAGGATTGGCGGAATGCTTGCATAGTGCCATTGTACAAAGGCAAAGGGGATAAGAGTGAGTGCTCAAATTACAGAGGTATAAGTTTGTTGAGTATTCCTGGTAAATTATATGGGAGGGTATTGATTGAGAGGGTGAAGGCATGTACAGAGCATCAGATTGGGGAAGAGCAGTGTGGTTTCAGAAGTGGTAGAGGATGTATGGATCAGGTGTTTACTTTGAAGAATGTATGTGAGAAATACTTAGAAAAATAAATGGATTTGTATGTAGCATTTATGAATCTGGAGAAGGCATATGATAGAGTTTATAGAGATGCTCTGTGGAAGGTATTAAGAATATATGGTGTGGGAGGCAAGTTGTTAGAAGCAGTGAAAAGTTTTTATCGAGGATGTAAGGCATGTGTACGTGTAGGAGGAGAGGAAAGTGATTGGTTCTCAGTGAATGTAGGTTTGCGGCAGGGGTGTGTGATATCTCCATGGTTGTTTAATTTGTTTATGGGTGGGGTTGTTAGGGAGGTGAATGCAAGAGTTGTGGAAAGAGGGGCAAGTATGAAGTCTGTTGTGGATGAGAGCTTGGGAAGTGAGTCAGTTGTTGTTCGCTGATGATACAGTGCTGGTGGCTGATTCATGTGAGAAACTGCAGAAGCTGGTGACTGAGTTTGGTAAAGTGTGTGAAAGAAGAAAGTTAAGAGTAAATGTGAATAAGAGCAAGGTTATTAGGTACAGTAGGGTTGAGGGTCAAATCAATTGGGAGGTAAGTTTGAATGGAGAAGAACTGGAGGAAGTAAAGTGTTTTAGATATCTGGGAGTGGATCTGGCATGGAACCATGGAAGCGGAAGTGAATCATAGGTTGGGGTAGGGGGCGAAAATCTTGGGAGTCTTGAAGAATGTGTGGAAGTCGAGAACATTATCTTGGAAAGCAAAAATAGAAATAGAAATGTTCATTAAAAGATAATTTTTGAATGAGGAATAACATTTTTACTTGCACAGAAGTTCATTAAAAGATAATTTTTGAATCATAGTTGTAAATGCGATCGAGAGACTTTCATAGATATGGTCCAGTGTTGCTTACGTTTGAAGATACTTTACATGGTCATCATAGACTCGAGAGAAGTTAGTTGATAATAGAAGTATGCTTTTGTATAACTGTAAGTTTAGTTTAGTTTACCAGTCTTCCAAATACTTGAAGATTTAGTGATAAATCTATAAAATGAATCCAGCAAGAATAAAATTTTTACTTGCATGGAAGTTCATCAAAAGATGATTCTTACATAGTTGTAAATGCAATGAAGACTTTCATAGGTATGGTCCAGCAGGGCTTATGTTAAAACATACTTTACAGAGCTTAGAGAGCATTTTCTTGCACATAAAAATGATCTTGTCTATATATTAAAGATTTAAGTTGAAAATTGAATTATGGAAGAAAACATTCTTGAACTTTGCTGAATGGTTGATTTAACTTTGTTTCTCAGTTGTAGAAATTAATATTTAGCATTGACTTTCAGGTACAGTGTGTAGCACACCAGCAATTTGGAAAAAGAAATTTTCTTCAATAGCATTGTTGGTACTACTATGGATATATGACAAATGATTTGTGGTAATTGGTTAATATATATTGAAAATTGTTTTAAGGGAGACCAATATTAATGGCAAAATTTGAGTGTCTATTGAACAAAATGCATTCAATAGAAAATGGCTTTCAAGGCATGAGATTAGGTACTTCTGAAAATATATATGTATTATTTATTATACTTAACCACTGTCTCTTTGCGTTAGCGAGGTAGTACAAGCAAACAGACGGGGAATGGCCCAACCCACCCACATATACATAAACACCCACACACACATATATACATATACATTTCAACATATACATGTATGTACATGCAGACATATACATATATACACATGTACGTATCCATACTTGCCACCTTCATCCATTTCCTTTCGCCACCCTGCAACCCATGAAATACAATTTTTCCCCATCTAGTGAGGCAGCACCAGGAACAGACAAAAAAGGCCACATTCGTTCACACTGTCTCTAGCTGTCATGTATAATGCACTGAAACTGCAGCTTTCTTTCCATATCCAGGCCCCACAGACCTTTCCATGGTTTAACCCAGACACTTCACATGCCCTAGTTCAATCCATTGACAGCATGTCCACCCTGGTATACCACATCATTCTGATTCACTCTATTCCTTGCATGCATTTCACCTTCTTGTATATTCAGGCCCTGATCGCTCAAAATTTTTCACTCCATCGTTCCACCTCCTATTTGGTCTCCTGCTTCTCCTTCCCTCCTCTGACACATATCCTCTTTGTCAATCTTTCCTCACTCATTCTCTGTGTCCAAACCATTTCAACACACCCTCTTCTGCTCTCTCAACCACACACTCATTATTACCACACCTCTCTCTTACTCTATCAAACCCCCTCACACCACATATTCTCCTCAAACATTTATTTCCAACACATCCACCCTCCTCTGCATCCCATGCCTTGCAACTATAGAACATTGTTGGAACCACTATTCCTTCAAACATACCCATTTTTGCTTTGAGATAACGTTCTTGACTTCCACACATTTTTCAAGGCTCCCAGAACCTTTGCTTTCTTCCCCACCCTGTGACTTGCTTCCATGGTTCCATCCACTGCTAAGCCCACTCCCAAATATCTAAAACACTTCACTTCCTCCAGTTTTCCTCCATTCAAATTTACCTCCCGATTAACTTGTCCCTCAACCCTACTGAACTTAATCTTGCTCTTATTCATGTTTACTCTCAATTTTCTTCTTTCACTCTACCAAACTTAGTCACCACCTTCTGCAGTTTCTTCCGCAAATCAGCTACCAGCGCTGTATCAGCGAACAACTGACTTGCTTCCCAAGCCCTCTTATACACAACAGACTGCATACTTGCCCCTCTCTCCAAAACTCTTGCATTCACCTCCCTAACCACCCCATCTGACATGGAGACATCACGCACCCCTGCCACAAACAGACATTCACTGAGAACCAATCACTTTCCTCTCTTCCTACTTGTACACATGCCTTAATCCTTGGTAAAAACTTTTCACTGCTTCTAGCAACTTCCACACCATATACTCTTAAAGCCTTCCACAAGGCATATCTATCCACCCTATCATATGCCTTCAGTAAATAAAAGAGCATTTAATTTCATCTTACTGGAGTAGGACAGATGGAGTCACAAGGGTTGCCCACTTGATCTTCCAAACTGTTTTTTTATAATTGATTGCCGTTTCCCCACATTAACAAGGTAGCATCAGGAATGGATGAAGAAAGGATGCTTCCACTTGCATCCATTCTTTTTGCTATCAGTGTAATGTTCTGAAACAACATGTTTTTGTCCACAACCAGGCCCCACAGACCTTTTTGTGGTTTACCCCGGTTGCTGCACATACCTGGTTCCATCCATTGACAGCAGGTAGACCCCTGTAAACCATAGTTCCAATTTACTCTATCCTGGACACACATTTAACCCTCATGAATGTTCAGGCCACTTGCTCAAAATCTTTTCACTCCATCCTTCTAACTCCAACTTGGTCTCCCCGTTCTCTTTGTTCCATCCACCTCTGGCTCATAAATCCTCGTCAACCTTTCCTCTTGTTCTCTCCATATATCCAAACCATTTTAGCATACCCTCTTCAGTTCTCTCAACCACACTTTTTATCATCACTGTTCTCTTACCCATTCATTACTTTCTCAGTCATGCCCCTGGTTCAATCCATTGACAGCAGGTTGACCCCAGTATGCCACATAGTTCCAGTTCTCTATCCTGTACACATGTTTAACCCTCTTGAATGTTCAGGCCTTGATTGCTTAGTCTTTTCACTCCATTCTTCCATTTCTGACTTGGTCTTCCCATTCTTCTTCTTCCATACACCTTTGGCCCATTTATCCTCATTGTCAACCTTTCCTCACTCATTCTCTCCATATATCCAAACCATTTTAGCACACCCTCTTCAGCTCTCTCAACAACACTTTTTATCACAGTTCTCTTACCCTTTCATTACTTGCTTAATCAAACCACCTCACACTACATTTTGTTCTTATGAAGCATTTTATTTCCATCACATCCACCACCCTCTACACATCCTTATCTATACCCCATGACCCTCATCCATATAACATTGCTGGAACTAATATTCCTTAACCATTTTTTCCCTCCTAGATGATGATCTCTCTCTCCATACATTCAACACTCCCAGAACCTTCACACCCTCACCCACCCTATGATTCACTTCATTTCCACGTTTCTATTTGCTGCCATGTCCAGTCTTTACCTTGAGTTTTTCTTTCACGTTCACAACTCCGTCAAACCTAATAACCTTGCTTTTATTCACATTTGATCAGTTTTTTTGACATGCACTTCCAAACTCATGCTGCTAGGTGCATGAGCAATAATAATCAACCCATTTGTTGTCATTTTTACCCACATCATTTTAAAATTCAATTTTTTATTCTTTCAAATGGTTCCACAAGTCCTTCAGGAGTGATGCTGCTACTGCCTTGGATTTTGTCCACTCGCCAACCCCTGAATTTACTGCAATGGAATTTCCAAACCATTCTTCCTGTTTACCCTTGAGCTTTGTTTCACTCAGCCAGAACATCCCGTTTTTTTTGCTGAAATGCACCATCTCTCATCTTGATTACTTTCACATACATTCTCAATCTCTCCATATATCCAAACCATTTTAGCACACCCTCTTCTGCTCTTCAACAACACTTTTTATCACAGTTCTCTTACCGTGAGCCTTCAAAGAGGATGAGAACTCTCTGCTTGGCTCCTTCTTCATAGAGGTAATTAGATATTCTTCTCCTCTGGTATGTGCTTCTGAGGATGTTTGGTGCTTGGTATTGTGTGTATGACTCCGGCAGAAACAAACAGCTGTTTGATGGACTGACTTGACTGACGACTATGGTTTATCAATTTAGATATATTGTGCATGTTTTGTTAATTTCATTAATACTGCATGTGTATTGTAGCATAGATTGTAGTGGATGTATTAGTGCACTGTATGTAGTAAAATATTTTCTAATTGAAAAGTAGCAAGGGATAGACTGTAGAAGTATAGTGCAGTAATTGCAACTCTTGGTATAAGAAGTTCGCTCTTGTTTCTTGCCCCTCCCCTCATGCACATGCACACAAGCATGCATGCATGCATAGACATATGCATGTGCACACGCATGCATACATGCGTGCATGCGCATATATGCGTGCATGCATGCGCACATATGCGTGCATGCATGTGCACACATGCGTGCATGTATGCATGCATGCACACATATGCGTGCATGTATGCATGCATGCACACATGCGTGCATGTATGCATGCATGCACACATGCGTGCATGTATGCATGCATGCGCACATATGCGTGCATGTGTGGATGCATGCTCACATATGCGTGAATGTGTGCATGCATGCGCACTTATGCGTGCATGTATGCATGTGCACATACGTGTGCATGTATGCATGCATGCGCACATACGTGTGCATGTATGCATGCATGCACACATATCCATGCACATGTACACATACATATGCATGCATGTGCACGTGTGCATGCATGCATGTGCACGTGTGCATGCATGCATGAGCACACATACCCATGCATGTATGCATGCACGCACACACCACACGGGTAACTAAGACAATTCAAATCTTCTCAATTCGTACTTTCACCCTAGCAAACCTGTCCCTCTATCCTACTAAACCTAATAACCATGCAATTATTGACATTTACTCGCAACTGCCGTCTTTAACACACAATACCAACTCGGTCACCAGCTTGTGCAATTTCAGTTAATAATCTGCCACTACTGCTGTGTCATCGGCAAACTGAATCTCTTCCCAGGACCTCACTACCTACAGAATGCATACTTGCCCCTCTGTTCAAGACCTTTGTATTTATCTTCCTACCACTTCAGTCATAGTGACACTCCAGACCCATAACATAAACCTTCATGTGGAACCACTTTCCTTTCTTCCTACCCACCCACACACACGTACCTTACACCCATCATAAATTTTCATTGCTTCTTTGCTGCTTCCTCCTAGACCAAGCATTTGTAAGACCATCCACAAAGTATGTCAACCTTATCAAATTCTTTATCCATATCCATAAATGCCACATACCCATATTTGTTTTTCAGTCTTTAATGCAAACACTTGATCCATAGATCCTTTACCACTTGGGAAACCATGTTGCTCTTCCCCAGTCTACTGTTCTGTACCTGCCTTTGCCATATGCCACCACTCTTCCTTACAGCTTACCACATACGCTTAACAATCCTCTTGTACCTTTGTATTTTGAAAACTCTATTTTTGTCCCCCATACCTTTACGCAGTGGCACTATACATGCATTCTGCCAATCCTTGGGAGACCTCTCCATGATCCATATGTACATTGGAAATCCTAACTAAACATTCTACAACAATCATCCTGTCGTAAGAAATTCATCTGCAGTGTCATCACTTCTGCTACCTTGCTATGTTTCATCACATGTAAGGCTTTCACTTTCTCTTCTTTTTTCACCAAACACTTTTCCATGGCTGGATCACTTCACATACTTCCCTGACCCAAACACCCTACATCTGCCACCCTATCATCAAACATTCAGCAATCCTTCAAGATACTCGATCTCTTGTCACTTACTGTTACCACTTTATTGGCCCCTTCACTGAAGTTCCCATTTGCTTTGTTTTCATGAATTATTAAATCTTTCCATAACATTATCCCGATGTTTACAGACATGCTCATTCCATCTTTAATTTGCCCTCTTTTTCAGCTCCTGTACCACTTTGCACACCTCCCCAACCAAAATGCCCTATATCAGCCATTCTTTCATCAAACACATTCATCAAACCTTCAAAATACTTGCTTCTCCTCCTCCTCGTTTAAAAACTACTTATTAACTCCTCATTTGCCCCCTTTGCTGATGTTCCCATTTGTTCTCTCGTCTTATGCATGTTATTTACCTCCCTCCAAAACCTATTTTTATTTTCTATGAAATTTAACTCACCCCAACTCTCATTTGCCCTCTTTTTTGTCTCTTGCACCTTTCTCTTGACCTCCTGCCTATTTCTTTTATACATCTCCATCATTTGCACTACTTCCCTGCAAGAATTGTCCAAACGCCTCTCTTCTCTTTCACTAACAACCTAACTTCTTCACTCATCCCAACACTCACTACCCTTTCTGATTTGCCCAACTCCCACCTTTCTCATGCCACATGCATCTTTTGCGAAAGCCATCACTGTTTCCCCAAATACATTCCATTCCTCCCCCACTCCCCTCATGTCATTTGCTCTCACCTTTTGCCATTCTACACTTAATCTCTCCTGATACTTCCTCACATGTTTCCTTTCCAAGCTCACTTATGCTGACCACTCTCTTCTCCCCAACATTCTCTCTTCTTTTCTGGAAACCTTTACAAATCTTCACCTTTGCCTCCACAAGATTGTGATCAGACATCCCTCCAGCTGCCCCTCTCAGCACATTAACATTCACAAGTCTCTCTTTTACATGCCTATCAACTAATTTACAAATCTTTATAGAGATATAAATGACAAAATTGATTTTCATTCACCATGCATCACACTTGGAACTGTGCCAACCATACCAAGTTTTACCTCTACATTCTTGGAGGTAAATTCAAAGGGAGAATGATGGTGAGAAGTACACGTATTTGTGTTAGGAAGAGAAAGTGGCAGTTTTTCTTTTGTTCAGGGAAGCTCGTAACATGTTGGATAAAGCTTTAGTTGTCATCTTTAGATGATGGCAATAATGATAGTTTTATTTTGCATCAAAAGCTATTTGTAAGACATAAGATTGATTAAATGTCATTATTGTTGTATAAATGAATTGTGAAAACTGCTTCATATTGTCTGCCATCCAGAAACAAGGATGATAGTTTGAGTAAAAGTTATAATCTAGATTTTAAGTGACTGGGAAGCTCTAATATTTCACTGTGGAAAAGCATACAGTAACCAGACAATTTTATCCACCATGTTTACTTTTTCCCCTCTTTGCTTGTAGAATTTTTTATGGTAGAATTTAACAGGAAAGATCTTATTGCGATGTTAATTGACAAACCCAGTTCTGCTCTCACTCGCTGTGCATTTTTATAAACTGTACTTGAGGTACCCTCCTCCCTACCCTAGAAATGCAGCATACTGACAAAACAGATTATTTACAAATTAATGGCTTAGTAGGCAATGTTTCCAACCCAGGCACATGTCCACCTGAAACTAAACTCCTCATATATGAAAATTATTAAATTTTGTGTGTTTTGGACTCTACCAATGTTTCCTTTAGGAATATTGCAAGGTTCTGCATGTCCAAGATGCAGCTTCCACACTGAAGATGCTGTACACTTCTTTGTTGTTTACTTTCATCACAAGGATGACTACACGTCACCACAATACCTCTTGATTTGGTGATCCTCCCCCTCTCTCCCTACATGTTGTGCAAGGTGATCCTGGGAACAGAAGATGGCAGCTAAAGATGACCCTGTATGAATGGCTTTAAACTACACGAGATGCACAGATCTTTGGTCTGATACTGATCCATTTATATATTTTCACTTGTCATTTTTTGAAGTTATTCCAGTGAAATATCTTGGAGGGACCTTTTGTAGAACCAGTGATTTTGCATACCTGAGCCAAATAATAAAGCTTTTCCTGCTATCTAATCTTGTACCAAACCAAAGAAAAGGAATGTGTTAAAAAACTGAGTTACATGTAAATGAAACAAATATGAATTTTTTTTTCCCCAAGTAACCCTTGCCTTGATAGATCATTTTGAATTAACTGCCTTACTAGCTATCTAACAATGAAATTGGTGTATGTTATTCCTTGACACCTTATTCGTGTATATTTTTTTTTAAGATGTACATTGTCACTTGTAAAATTATACAGGATGCATTATGCAACGATGAGGGAATGGTTGTAAAGATGAGTCTTTCTACAGTGCTTTATGAAAAAGGAAATTCTGCAATGTAAATCTGTATGCAGTTGCACTGAAGAAACTTTGATCATTGAATTTGTATTTATTTTTATATTTATTATACTTTGTCGCTGTCTCCCACGTTTGCGAGGTAGCACAAGGAAACAGACGAAATGAAATGGCCCAACCCCCCCATACACATGTATATACATACGTCCACACACGCAAATATACATACCTACACAGCTTTCCATGGCTTACCCCACACGCTTCACATGCCTTGATTCAATCCACTGACAGCACGTCAACCCCGGTATACCACATCGCTCCAATTCACTCTATTCCTTGCCCTCCTTTCACCCTCCTGCATGTTCAGGCCCCGATCACACAAAATCTTTTTCACTCCATCTTTCCACCTCCAATTTGGTCTCCCTCTTCTCCTTGTTCCCTCCACCTCCGACACATATATCCTCTTGGTCAATCTTTCCTCACTCATCCTCTCCATGTGCCCAAACCACTTCAAAACACCCTCTTCTGCTCTCTCAACCACGCTCTTTTTATTTCCACACCTCTCTCTTACCCTTACGTTACTCACTCGATCAAACCACCTCACACCACACATTGTCCTCAAACATCTCATTTCCAGCACATCCATCCTCCTGCGCACAACTCTATCCATAGCCCACGCCTCGCAACCATACAACATTGTTGAACCACTTTTGCATACATACTCATTTTTGCTTTCCGAGATAATGTTCTCGACTTCCACACATTCTTCAAGGCCCCCAGAATTTTCGCCCCCTCCCCCACCCTATGATCCACTTCCGCTTCCATGGTTCCATCCGCTGCCAGATCCACTCCCAGATATCTAAAACACTTCACTTCCTCCAGTTTTTCTCCATTCAAACTCACCTCCCAATTGACTTGACCCTCAACCCTACTGTACCTAATAACCTTGCTCTTATTCACATTTACTCTTAACTTTCTTCTTCCACACACTTTACCAAACTCAGTCACCAGCTTCTGCAGTTTCTCACATGAATCAGCCACCAGCGCTGTATCATCAGCGAACAACAACTGACTCACTTCCCAAGCTCTCTCATCCCCAACAGACTTCATACTTGCCCCTCTTTCCAAAACTCTTGCATTTACCTCCCTAACAACCCCATCCATAAACAAATTAAACAACCATGGAGACATCACACACCCCTGCCGCAAACCTACATTCACTGAGAACCAATCACTTTCCTCTCTTCCTACACGTACACATGCCTTACATCCTCGATAAAAACTTTTCACTGCTTCTAACAACTTTCCTCCCACACCATATATTCTTAATACCTTCCACAGAGCATCTCTATCAACTCTATCATATGCCTTCTCCAGATCCATAAATGCTACATACAAATCCATTTGCTTTTCTAAGTATTTCTCACATACATTCTTCAAAGCAAACACCTGATCCACACATCCTCTACCACTTCTGAAACCACACTGATCTTCCCCAGTCTGATGCTCTGTACATGCCTTCACCCTCTCAATCAATACCCTCCCATATAATTTACCAGGAATACTCAACAAACTTATACCTCTGTAATTTGAGCACTCACTCTTATCCCCTTTGCCTTTGTACAATGGCACTATGCACGCATTCCGCCAATCCTCAGGCACCTCACCATGAGTCATACATACATTAAATTACCTTACCAACCAGTCAACAATACAGTCACCCCCTTTTTTAAAAAGGTTTGCACTGAAGTCTGTAAAAATACTTCATATTGCTAAAAGTACCTTTTGTATGAATTCCAAAATAATAAAGATTAGGGAAATTGGCTGTAGAGCACTTATATCCTAAACAGCTAAAAGAAAAACCAATGAAGAAATTTTAAAGATATTTGGCTGTCTGTCATTAACTCCCTTGCACCAAATGACATACATGCTTAGCAGCTTAAACAAGTGAGCTGGCTATTTTTGATTAAAGGGCAGCTGCAGTAAGACTGAGGGAGTAATCACCTTATGAGATCCCATAGCAGAATGTTGAAGTTACCTAATGGATGCTACTAGGGAAGCATTGGAAGTACATAAGGAAGCTAATTACATGGGAATTACAATTAAATTATCCCATAAGATGCCTAATGGCACCTAAATTACTGGGGATAATTATGAATTTACAGGCTATGAGATTGCCCATCACTGAGAATAAGTGGGGAAATGAGCACACTAAGGTTTACTCAAGTTGAAATAGAATAACTTTGATAACTGCCAGAGATAATGGCATGTAATTAAGTAAATTTAAGATAGAACCTGCTATAAACTTTCAATAAAGTACTAAGTCAGTAAATGATGACATAATGGGGACTTGAGCTCTCACACATTACTGTGGCTCTTTTATACTAAGAAATTAGTTAATTATATAATTTAGACTTAAGTAGGAGGCTAATGTTTACACAATATAAGTATGTTGAATTTATCCTAAGTATTTATAACTCAAGAATTCATCTAAGTCCCATTGTATTAAATTTCTTCATAAATAACTCCAATACTTGGCTTTAGTTCATAAGTATCTATCAAAGACTCATTTTTCTGATCAGTGCTTTCATAAGTATTTTTCTAAGTTCATTGTACTGTGGATCAATGAAATATGTATCTCCCTTTCATTTTTTTATTGATCTTTTCTTTTTTACATCAAATGTATACATCAAATGTATTCTTGGGTCTTCTCATCACTGCAGCCTGTTTCCTGGACCTCTCTCTCTCCCTCCCTCTCACAGCCACTTCACAATCTGAAAGATGTAAAGCAAGACCATTAGATATTGATGTTCTCAGCAGATTTGTTGCTGATGGTCAAGCTAAAAGCAAAGATGACAAGTACTCTGTCTCTCTCTTCCAGTGGCTGCTGCTGCTGTAGGGTGGTGGAAGTGTTCATACTGAAAGCAAAGATTATTATTACCCTTTACCTGCTATACCAAACCACCACTACCTTCACCCCCTCACTACCTAAACCTGCTGCTGCTGCTGCTCTTGTTGCTGCAGCAGTGGGGGTAGAGCATGGGGGGTTATTTCCCTCCCTCTCACACCTCCCACTCTCCTACTACCCCCTCCCTTCTTCCCCTACCCCCCTCCCAAACCTCCCCCCTTGCCCTCTCCCCCACCCCCCTGCCCCCCACCCCCCCACCCACCCATCCCCCTGCCTACCTTCCCGCACCCCCCGCCCACCCTCCTCCACCCCCCTCCCACCCAAACCAACTCCCTTCCTGCTACTCCGCTGCTGCCGCTGCTGCCACTGTTGCTGCTTCTCAGTCTGTAAACACAAATAGAATTAGCATCCCCTGTACCCCACACTCTTGCTTCATTCTCGTGCCAAACTCTCATCCTCCCCTTACTGCTGCTGCTGCTGTTGCTGTTCAATCTGTCAACGTAAAGAGGAAAATTGATTAGTATCTTCTTGCAACCAATTGCTCCGCTCTCATTTTCACTCCTGCCCATCCAGCTGATGCTATTGTTGTCGAGAGATTTCTGTTGGGGATAAACATGACAATGTACATATGATACCAGGGGTGTAACCATAGGGAGCACCCCCAACTCCTCCTTTATGAAGTGCTGATGAGATGGACATTTATGTTCCATGGAGAACACTTGAACCTTCTTCCTCAGAGTGGGTGCCATCATCAACACTGCTCTACTGAAGGTCTCAAGCAGAACCAATCCTGCAAAAGGGAGAAAAAATATTGATAACATCAAATCATATGAAGTTTCTGGAAGAAAAAAACATACTTTTTCCGACAAAATGGCAATTACTGATATTCCTACGCTAGAAACAATCCACATATACAACAAAATGACACAATCCCATCCATTATGTTTCCTTATGCCTATTACTCAAATATAACAGCCTGGATGTATTGTAATTATATCCATTGATTTTGCTATAAAACTGAACATTTTGCAGGTACGTACCATGGTCATCAAGCGTTTCATCAGAATACTTCGGCCAGGAGTCCGGTGGAGGCATGGTGCAAGGAAGAATGTAGAGGTAAAAGTAATGGCAAGCCAGAAGATGAACTAGAAGAAATGCAGGGAGGAATATGAAAGGTAGGTAACTGCAGTGAATGTAGGAACGCAGTCATGTCTGAATTATACTTGATCGCTGTTTCCTGCATTAGCGAGGAAGTGCCAGGAAACAGATGAAGAAAGACCCATCCACTTGTATATATACATACATATATGCATATACATATTCATATACTTTCTTTCTTTCTTTCAAACTATTCGCCATTTCCCGCGTTAGCGAGGTAGCGTTAAGAACAGAGAACTGGGCCTTTAAGGGAATATCCTCACCTGGCCCCTCTTCTCTATTCCTTCTTTTGGAAAATTAAAGAAAAATAATAAGAGGGGAGGATTTCCAGCCCCCTGCTCCCTCCCCTTTTAGTCACCTTCTACGACACGCAGGGAATACGTGGGAAGTATTCTTTCTCCCCTATCCCCAGGGATATTCATATACATATATACATATTCATGCTTGTTTGTCTTCATTCTTGGTACCATCCCACCTCACAGGGAACACGAAAAAAGGCTATATCCACTCACACTCATTCTCAAGCTGTTGTGTAATGCACCAAAACCACAGCTCCCTATCCAGGTCCCACAGGCCTCTCCATGGTTTATTCCGGATACTTCACATGCCCTAGTTCAGTCCATTGACAACATGTCGACCCGAAGTAAACCACATCATTCCAAACCATTCTATTCTTTGCACGTATTTCACCATTCTGCATGTTCAGGCCCCAATTGCTCAGAATCGTTTTCACTCCATTCTTCCCCCTCCAATTTGGTCTCCCACTTCTCCTCGTTCCCTCCTCTCTGACACATATATCCTCTTGGTCAATCTTTCCTCACTCATTCTCTCCATGTGACCGAACCATTTCAAAACACCCTCTTCTGCTCTCTCAACCACACTCTTTTTATTACCACACCTCTCTCTCACCCTATTATTACTTAATCAAAGCACCTCACATCTCATATTGTCCTCAAACATCTAATTTCCAGCACATCCACCCTCCTCCACACAACTCTATCTATAGCCTATGCCTTGCAACCATATAACATTGACGGAACCATGATCCCTTCACACATACCCATTTTTGCTTTCTGAGATATTGTTCTCGACTTCCACACATTCTTCAACGCTCCCAGAACTTTTGCCCCCTCCCCCACCCTATGATTCGCTTCCGCTTCCATGGTTCCATCCGCTGCCAAATCCACTCCCAGATATCTAAAACACTTCACTTCCTCCAGTTTTTCTCCATTCAAACTTACCTCCCAATTGACTTGTCCCTCAACCCTACTATCCCTAATAACCTTGCTCTTATTCACATTTACTCTTAACTTTCTTCTTTCACACACTTTACCAAACTCAGTCACCAGCTTTTGCAGTTTCTCACATGAATCAGCCACCAGCGCTGTATCATCAGCGAACAACAACTGACTCACTTCCCAAGCTCTCTCATCCACAACAGACTGCATACTTGCCCCTCTTTCCAAAACTCTTGCATTCACCTCCCTAACAAACCGATCCATAAAGAAATTAAACCACCATGGAGATATCACACACCCCTGCCACAAACCAACATTCGCTGAGAACCAATCACTTTCCTCTCTTCCTACACGTACACATGCCTTACATCCTCGATAAAAAGTTTTCACTGCCTCTAACATCTTGCCCCCACTCCATATACTCTTAATACCTTCCACAGAGCATCTCTATCAACTCTTATCATATGCCTTCTCCAGATCCATAAATGCTACATACAAATCCATTTGCTTTTCTAAGTATTTCTCACATACATTCTTCAAAGCAAACACCTGATCCACACATCCTCTACCATTTCTGAAACCACACTGCTCTTCCCCAATTTGATGCTCTGTACGTGCCTTCACCCTCTCAATCAATACCCTCCCATATAATTTCCCAGGAATACTCAACAAACTTATACCTCTGTAATTTGAGCACTTACTTTTATCCTCTTTGCCTTTGTACAATGGCACTATGCAAGCATTCCGCCAATCCTCAGGCACCTCACCATGAGTCATACATACATTAAATAACCTTACCAACCAGTCAATAATGCAGTCACCCCCTTTTTTAATAAATTCCACTGCAATCCATCCAAACCCACTGCCTTGCTGGCTTTCTCCCTAACCCTCTCATTTTGCACACCACCTCGACCAAAACACCCTATATCTGCCACTCTATCATCAAACACATTCAACAAACCTTCAAAATACTCACTCCATCTCATTCTCACATTACCACTACTTGTTATCACCTCCCCATTAGCCCCCTTCACTGAAGTTCCCTTTGTTCCCTTGTCTTACGCATTTTATTTACCTCCTTCCAAAACATCTTTTTATCCTCCCTAAAATTTAATGATACTCTCTCACCCCAACTCTCATTTGCCCTTTTTTTCACCTCTTGCACCTTTCTCTTGACCTCCTGCCTCTTTCTTTTATACATCTCCCAGTCATTTGCATTATTTCCCTGCAAAAATCATCCCAAATGCCTCTCTCTTCTCTTTCACTAATAATCTTACTTCTTCATCCCACCACTCACTACCCTTTCTAATCTGCCCACCTCCCTTGTTTCTCATGCCACAAGCATCTTTTGCGCAAGCCATCACTGCTTCCTTGAATATATTCCATTCCAACCCCCACTCCCCTTATGTCCTTTGTTCTCACCTTTTTCCATTCTGTACTCAGCCTCTCCTGGTACTTCCTCACACAAGTCTCCTTCCTAAGTTCACTTACTCTCACCACTCTCTTCACCCCAACATTCTCTCTTCTTTTCTGTATATGTATATATATTTATATATTTTTTATTATACTTTGTCGCTGTCTCCCGCGTTTGCGAGGTAGCGCAAGGAAACAGACAAAAGAAATGGCCCAACCCCCCCCATACACATGTATATACATACGTCCACACACGTAAATATACACACCTACACAGCTTTCCATGGTTTACCCCAGACGCTTCACATGCCCCGATTCAATCCACTGACAGCACGTCAACCCCGGTATACCACATCGCTCCAATTCACTCTATTCCTTGCCCTCCTTTCACCCTCCTGCATGTTCAGGCCCCGATCACACAAAATCTTTTTCACTCCATCTTTCCACCTCCAATTTGGTCTCCCTCTTCTCCTCGTTCCCTCCACCTCCGACACATATATCCTCTTGGTCAATCTTTCCTCACTCATTCTCTCCATGTACCCAAACCACTTCAAAACACCCTCTTCTGCTCTCTCAACCACGCTCTTTTTATTTCCACACATCTCTCTTACCCTTACGTTACTCACTCGATCAAACCACCTCACACCACACATTGTCCTCAAACATCTCATTTCCAGCACATCCATCCTCCTGCGCACAACTCTATCCATAGCCCACGCCTCGCAACCATACAACATTGTTGGAACCACTATTCCTTCAAACATACCCATTTTTGCTTTCCGAGATAATGTTCTCGACTTCCACACATTCTTCAAGGCCCCCAGAATTTTCGCCCCCTCTCCCACCCTATGATCCACTTCCGCTTCCATGGTTCCATCCGCTGCCAGATCCACTCCCAGATATCTAAAACACTTCACTTCCTCCAGTTTTTCTCAATTCAAACTCACCTCCCAATTGACTTGACCCTCAACCCTACTGTACCTAATAACCTTGCTCTTATTCACATTTACTCTTAACTTTCTTCTTCCACACACTTTACCAAACTCAGTCACCAGCTTCTGCAGTTTCTCACATGAATCAGCCACCAGCGCTGTATCATCAGCGAACAACAACTGACTCACTTCCCAAGCTCTCTCATCCCCAACAGACTTCATACTTGCCCCTCTTTCCAAAACTCTTGCATTTACCTCCCTAACAACCCCATCCATAAACAAATTAAACAACCATGGAGACATCACACACCCCTGCCGCAAACCTACATTCACTGAGAACCAATCACTTTCCTCTCTTCCTACACGTACACATGCCTTACATCCTCGATAAAAACTTTTCACTGCTTCTAACAACTTTCCTCCCACACCATATATTCTTAATACCTTCCACAGAGCATCTCTATCAACTCTATCATATGCCTTCTCCAGATCCATAAATGCTACATACAAATCCATTTGCTTTTCTAAGTATTTCTCACATACATTCTTCAAAGCAAACACCTGATCCACACATCCTCTACCACTTCTGAAACCACACTGCTCTTCCCCAATCTGATGCTCTGTACATGCCTTCACCCTCTCAATCAATACCCTCCCATATAATTTACCAGGAATACTCAACAAACTTATACCTCTGTAATTTGAGCACTCACTCTTATCCCCTTTGCCTTTTTACAATGGCACTATGCAAGCATTCCGCCAATCCTCAGGCACCTCACCATGAGTCATACATACATTAAATAACCTTACCAACCAGTCAACAATACAGTCACCCCCTTTTTTAATAAATTCCTCTGCAGTACCATCCAAACCCGCCACCTTGCCAGCTTTCATTTTCCACAAAACTTTCCCAACCTCTTCTCTGTTTACCAAACCATTCTCGCTGACCCTCTCACTCCACACACCACCTCTAGCAAAACACCCTATTTCTGCCACTCTATCATCAGACACGTTCAACAAACCTTCAAAATACTCACTCCATCTCCTCACTTCATCACTACTTGTTATTACTTCCCATTAGCCCCCTTCACTGATGTTCCCATTTGTTCTCTCGTCTTATGTGCTTCATTTACCTCCTCCAAAAATCTTTTTATTCTCCCTAAAATTTAATGATACTCTCTCACCCCAAATCTCATTTGCCCTCTTTTTCATCTCTTGCACCTTTCTTTTGACCTCCTGCCACTTTATTTTATACATCTTCCAGTCATTCGCACTGCTTGCCTGCAGAAATCTTCCAAACGCCTATCTCTTCTCTCTCACTAACAGTCTTACTTCCTCCCACCACTCACTACCCTTTATTAATCTGCCCACTTCCCACCTATCTCATGCCATAAGCATCTTTTGCGCAAGCCATCACTGCTTCCCTAAGTACATCCCATTCCTCCACCACTCCCCTTATGTCATTTGCTCTCACTTTTTTCCATTCTGCACTCCATCTCTCCTGGTACTTCCTCACACAATTCTCCTTCCCAAGCTCACTTACTCTGACCATTCTCTTCACCCTAACATTCTTCTTTTCTGAAGACCTTTACAGATCTTCTCCTTCGCCTCCACAAGATAATGATCAGACACCCTCCAGTTGCCCCTTTCAGCACATTAACATATACATACCTATACATTTCACCATATACATACATGTACATACACAGACATATACATATATATACATGCACATATCAATACTTGCTGCCTTCATCCATTCCCGTTGCCACCCCACCACACATGAAGTGGCACCCCCCTCTCCCCATGCGTGTGTGAGGTAGTGCTGGGAAAAGAACAAAAGGCCACATTTGTTCACACTCAGTCTTTAGCTGTCATGTGTAATGCACCAAAACCATAGCTCCCTTTCCACATCCAGGTCCCAAAAAACTTTCCAAGGTTTACCCCAGATGCTTCACATGCCTTGGTTCAATCCATTGACAGCATGTCGACCCCGGTATACCACATCGTTCCAGTTCACTCTATTCCTTGCACGTCTTTCACCCTCCTGCATGTTCAGGCCCCAATCACTCAAAATCTTTTTCACTCCATCTTTCTACCACCAATTTGGTCTCCCACTTCTCCTCGTTCCCTCCACCTCTGACACATAAACCTCTTTGTCAATCTTTCCTCACTCATTCTCTCCATGTGACCAAACCACTTCAGAACACCCTCATCTGCGCTTTCAACCACACTCTTTATTACCACACATCTCTCTTGCCCTTTCATTACTTACTCGATCAAACCACCTCACACCATGTATTGTCCTCAAACATCTCATTTCCAACACATCCACCCTACTCCACACAACTCTATCTATAGCCCACGCCTCGCAACCATATAACATTGTTGGAACCACTATTTCTTCAAACATACCCATTTTTGCTTTCCAAGATAATGTTCTCACCTTCCACACATTTTTCAACGCTCCCAGAACTTTTGCCCCGTCCCCCACCCTGTGACTTACTTCTGCTTCCATGGTTCCATCCACTGCCAAAATAAAGTCCGAGATATCTATGCCCAGATATCTACTCCCAGATATCAAAAACACTTCACTTTCTCCGGTTTTTCTCCATTCAAACTTACCTCCCAATTAACTTGTCCCTCAACCCTACTGTACCTAATAACCATGCTCTTATTCACATTTACCCTGCTTTCTTTCACACACTTTACCAAACTCAGTCACCAGCTTCTGCAGTTTCTCACATGAATCAGCCACCAGCGCTGTATCATCAGCAAACAACAACTGACTTACTTCCCAAGCTCTCTCATCCACAACAGACTGCATACTTACCCCTCTCTCCAAAATTCTTGCATTCACCTCCCTAACATTCCCATCCATAAACAAATTAAACCATGGACACATCACGCACCCTTGCCGCAAACCTACATTTACTGAGAACCAATCGCTTTCCTCTGTTCCCACTTGCACACATGCCTTACATCCTCAATAAAAACTTTTCACTGCTTCTAACAACTTGCCTCCCACACCATATATTCTTAATACCTTCCACAGAGCATCTCTATCAACTCTATCATATGCCTTCTTCAGATCCATTAATGCTACATACAAATTCATTTGCTTTTCTAAGTATTTCTCACATACTTTCTTCAAAGCGAACATCTGATCCACACATCCTCTACCACTTCTGAAACCATGCTGCTCTTCCCCAATCTGATGCTCTGTACATGCCTTCACCCTCTCAATCAATACCCTCCCATATAATTTCCCAGGAATACTCAACAAACTTTATTTATTTATATTATATTTATTTTGCTTTGTCGCTTTCTCCCGCGTTTGCGAGGTAGCGCAAGGAAACAGACGAAAGAAATGGCCCAACCCACCCCCATACACAATTCATATACATACACGTCCACACACGCAAATATACATACCTATACATCTCAATGTACACATATATATACACACACAGACACATACATATATACCCATGCACACAATTCACACTGTCTGCCTTTATTCATTCCCATCGCCACCTCGCCACACATGGAATACCATCCCCATCCCCCCTCATGTGTGTGAGGTAGCACTAGGAAAAGACAACAAAGGCCCCATTCGTTCACACTCAGTCTCTAGCTGTCATGCAATAATGCCCGAAACCACAGCTCCCTTTCCACATCCAGGCCCCACACAACTTTCCATGGTTTACCCCAGACGCTTCACATGCCCTGATTCAATCCACTGACAGCACGTCAACCCCGGTATACCACATCGATCCAATTCAATCTATTCCTTGCCCGCCTTTCACCCTCCTGCATGTTCAGGCCCTGATCACACAAAATCTTTTTCACTCCATCTTTCCACCTCCAATTTGGTCTCCCACTTCTCCTCGTTCCCTCCACCTCCGACACATATATCCTCTTGGTCAATCTTTCCTCACTCATTCTCTTTATGTGCCCAAACCATTTCAAAACACCCTCTTCTGCTCTCTCAACCACGCTCTTTTTATTTCCACACATCTCTCTTACCCTTACATTACTTACTCGATCAAACCACCTCACACCACACATTGTCCTCAAACATCTCATTTCCAGCACATCCACCCTCCTGCACACAACTCTATCCATAGCCCACGCCTCGCAACCATACAACATTCTTGGAACCACTATTCCTTCAAACATACCCATTTTTACTTTCCGAGATAATGTTCTCGACTTCCACACATTCTTCAACGCTCCCAGGATTTTCGCCCCCTCCCCCACCCTATGGTTCACTTCCGCTTCCATGGTTCCATCTGCTGCCAGATCCACTCCCAGATATCTAAAACACTTTACTTCCTCCAGTTTTTCTCCATTCAAACTTACCTCCCAATTGACTTGACCCTCAACCCTACTGTACCTAATAACCTTGCTCTTATTCACATTTACTCTTAACTTTCTTCTTTCACACACTTTACCAAACTCAGTCACCAGCTTCTGCAGTTTCTCACATGAATCAGCCACCAGCGCTGTGTCATCAGCGAACAACAACTGACACTTCCCAAGTTCTCTCATCCACAACAGACTTCATACTTGCCCCTCTTTCCAAAACTCTTGCATTCACCTCCCTAACAACCCCATCCATAAACAAATTAAACAACCATGGAGACATCACACACCCCTGCTGCAAACCTGCATTCACTGAGAACCAATCACCTTCCTCTCTTCCTACATGCACACATGCCTTACATCCTCGATAAAAACTTTTCACTGCTTCTAACAACTTGCCTCCCACACCATATATTCTTAATACCTTCCACAGAGCATCTCTATCAACTCTATCATATGCCTTCTCCAGATCCATAAATGCTACATACAAATCCATTTGCTTTTCTAAGTATTTCTCACATACATTCTTCAAAGCAAACACCTGATCCACACATCCTCTACCACTTCTGAAACCACACTGCTCTTCCCCAATCTGATGCTCTGTACATGTCTTCACCCTCTCAATCAATACCCTCCCATATAATTTACCAGGAATACTCAACAAACTTATACCTCTGTAATTTGAGCACTCACTCTTATCCCCTTTGCCTTTGTACAATGGCAGTATGCACGCATTCTGCCAATACAGTCAACAATACAGTCACCCCCCTTTTTTGATAAATTCCACTGCAATACCATCCAAACCTGCTGCCTTGCCGGCTTTCATCTTCCGCAAAGCTTTTACTACCTCTTCTCTGTTTACCAAATCATTTTCCCTAACCCTCTCACTTTGCACACCACCTCGACCAAAACACCCTATATCTGCCACTCTATCATCAAACACATTCAACAAACCTTCAAAATACTCACTCCATCTCCTTCTCACATCACCACTACTTGTTATCACCTCCCCATTTGCGCCCTTCACTGAAGTTCCCATTTGCTCCCTTGTCTTACGCACTTTATTTACCTCTTTCCAGAACATCTTTTTATTCTCCCTAAAATTTAATGATACTCTCTCACCCCAACTCTCATTTGCCCTCTTTTTCACCTCTTGCACCTTTCTCTTGACCTCCTGTCTCTTTCTTTTATACATCTCCCACTCAATTGCATTTTTTCCCTGCAAAAATCGTCCAAATGCCTCTCTCTTCTCTTTCACTAATAATCTTACTTCTTCATCCCACCACTCACTACCCTTTCTAATCAACCCACCTCCCACGCTTCTCATGCCACAAGCATCTTTTGCGCAAGCCATCACTGATTCCCTAGATACTTCCCATTCCTCCCCCACTCCCCTTACTTCCATTGTTCTCACCTTTTTCCATTCTGTACTCAGTCTCTCCTGGTACTTCCTCACACAAGTCTCCTTCCCAAGCTCACTTACTCTCACCACCCTCTTCACCCCAACATTCACTCTTCTTTTCTGAAAACCCATACAAATCTTCACCTTAGCCTCCACAAGATAATGATCAGACATCCCTCTAGTTGCACCTCTCAGCACATTAACATCCAAAAGTCTCTCTTTCGCGCGCCTCTGTAATTTAAGCACTCACCTTTATCCCCTTTGCCTTTGTACAATGGCACTATGCATGCATTCCGCCAATCCTCAGGCACCTCACCATGAGTCATACATACTTTAAATATCTTTACCAACCAGTCAACAACAAATTCACCTCCTTTTTTAATAAATTCAACTGCAATACCATCCAAACCCGCGGCCTTGCTGGCTTTCACCTTCCACAAAGCTTTTACTACCTCTTCTCTGTTTACCAAATCATTCTCCCTAACCCTCTCACTTCGCACACCACCTCGTCCAAAACACCCTGTATCTGTCACTCTTATCATCAAACACATTCAACAAACCTTCGAAATACTCACTCCATCTCCTTCGTATGCACTTTATTTACCTCCTTCCAAAACATCTTTTTATTCTCCCTAAAATTTAATGATACTCTCTCACCCCATCTCTTATTTGCCCTCTTTTTCATTTCTTGCACCTTTTTCTTGACATCCTGCCTCTTTCTTTTATACTTCTCCCAGTCATTTGCACTATTTCCCTGCAAAACTCATCCAAATGCCTCAACATATTATTATTATATTATTATACTTTGTCGCTGTCTTCTGCGATAGCGAGGTAGTGCAAGGAAACAGACGAAAGAATGGCCCAACCCACCCACATTCACACGTATATCCATACACGTCCACACATGCACATATACATACCTATACAGTTTAACGTATACATATATATACATACACAGACATATACATATATACACATGTACATTATTCATACTTGCTGCCCTTATTCATTCCTGTCGCCGCCCTGCCACACATAAAATGACAACCTCTCTCCCTGCATGTGCGCGAGGTAGCGCTAGGAAAAGACAACAAAGGCCACATTCGTTCACAGTCAGTCTCTAGCTGTCGTGTATAATGCACCAAAACCACAGCTCCATTTCCACATCCAGGCCTCACAAACATCTTTTTATCCTCCCTAAAATTTAATGATACTCTACCCCAACTCTCATTTGCTCTTTTTCTCCTCTTGTACATTTCTCTAGACCTCCTGCCACTTTCTTTTATACATCTCCCATTCATTTGCACTATTTCCCTGCAAAACTCGTCCAAATGTCTCTCTTCTCTTTCACTAATAATCTTACTTCTTCATCCCACCACTCACTACCCTTTCTAATCTGCCCACCTCCCATGCTTCTCATGCCACAAGCATCTTTTGTGCAAGCCATCACTGCTTCCTTAAATATATCCCATTCCTCCCCTACTCCCCTTAGGTCCTTTGCTCTCACCTTTTTCCATTCTGCACTCACTCTCTCCTGGTACTTCTTCACACAAGTCTCCTTCCCAAGCTCACTTGCTCTCTTCGCCCGAACATTCTCTCTTCTTTTCTGAAAACCTCTACATATCTTCACCTTCTCCGCAAGATTATGATCAGACATCCCTCCAGTTGCACCTCTCAGCACATTAACATCCAAAAGTCTCTCTTTCGTGCGCCTATCAGTTAACACGTAATCCTGTAACACTCTCTGGCCATCTCTCCTACTTACATACATATACTTATATCTCTTTTTAAACCAGGTATTCCCAATCACCAGTCCTTTTTCAGCACTCAAATCTACAAGCTCTTCACCATTTCCGTTTACAACACTGAACACCCCATGTACATCAATTATTCCCTCAACTACCACATTACTCACCTTTTCATTCAAATCACCCATCACTATAACCCGGTCTAGTGCATCAAAACTACTAACACACTCACTCAGCTGCTCGCAAAACACTTGCCTCTCATGATCTTTCTTCTCATGCCCAGGTGCATATGCACCAATAACCACCCATATCTCTCCATCCACTTTCAGTTTTACCCATATCAATCTAGAATTTACTTTCCTACACTCTCTCACATACTCCCACCACTCGTGTTTCAGGAGTAGTGCTACTCCTTCTCTTGCTCTTGTCCTCTCACCAGCTCATGACTTTACTCCCAAAACTTTCCCAAACCACTCTTTCCCTTTACCCTTGAGCTTCGTTTCACTCTGAGCCAAAACATCCAGGTTCCTTTCCTCAAACATACCATATATCTCTCCTTTTTTCTCATCTTGGTTACATCCACATACATTTAGACACCCCAATCTGAGCCTTCAAGGAGGATGAGCACTCCCCACGTAACTCCTTTTTCTGTTTCCCCTTTTAGAAAGTTGAAATACAAGGAGGGGAGGGTTTCTAGCTCCCCACTCCCACTCCCTTTAGTCGCCTTCTATGACACACATCAGCAAGGTTGCACAGACGAAGAGTCACCTAACTACTCACGTACACATGTGTACATAAACGCACATATACATTCATATGCATTTCAAAATATACATACATATACAAACACAGAGAAATACACATGTACTTATTCATAATTGCTGCCTTCATCCATTCCTGTCACTACCTCGCCACACAGGAAACAGCATCCCCCCTTCCCTTCTCCAGCAAGGTAGTGCCAGGAAAAGACAAAAAGTCCACATTCGTTCACACTCAGTCTCTAGCTGTCATGTGTAATGCACCGAAACCACAGCTCCCTTTCCACATCCAGGCCCCACAGACCTTTCCATGATTTACCCCAGACACTTTACATGCCCTGGTTCAATCCACTGACAGCATGTTGACCCTGGTACACCACATCGTTCCAATTTACTTTATTCCTTGCATGCCTTTTACCCAACTGTATGCTGGGGCCCCGATCGCTCAAAATCTTTTTCAGTCCATCCTTCCACCTCCAATTTGGTCTCCTGCTTCTTGTTCCCTGCACCTCTGACACATGAATCCTCTTTGTCAATCTTTTGTTGCTCATTCTCTCACTCTTTTTATTACCACACATCTTTCTTACCCTTTCATTACTTACTCGATCAAACCACCTCACACCACACATTGTCTTCTAACATTTCATTTCCAACACATCTACCCTCCTTCGCACAACCCTATCTATAGCCCATGCCTCGCAACCACATAACATTGTTGGGACTACTCTTCATTCAAACCTACCCATTTTTGCTCTGAGATATCGTTCTCACCCTCCACAAACACACACACACATTATATTATTATTTTGATATATTTTGTCACTGTTTCCCGTATTAGCGAGGTAGCGCAAGGTAACAGACGAAAGAATGGCCCAACCCACCCACATACACATGTATATACGTAAACATCCACACATGGACATATACATACCTATACATTTCAATGTGTACATACATACACAGACATATACATGCCTTCAATCCATTCCCACTGCCACCCTGCCACAACGAAGGCCACATTCATTCACACTCAGTCTGGCTGTCACGTGTAATGCACCAAAACCACAGCTCCCTTTCCACATCCAGGCCCCACAAAACTTTCCATGGTTTACCCAGGTGCTTCACATGTCCTGGTTCAATCCATTGACAGCATGTCGACCTCAGTATACCAAATTGTTCCAGTTCACTCTATTCCTTACACGTATTTCACCCTCCTGTATGTTCAGGCCGTGATCGCTAAAAATCTTTTTTACTTCATCCTTCCACCTCCAACTTGGTCTCCCACTTCTCATTCCCTCCACACATATATCCTCATTGTCAATCTTTCCTCACTTGTTCTCTCCATGTGACCAAACCATTTCAGCACACCCTCTTCTGCTCTCTCAACCACACTTTTTTTATCTCCACCCATCTCTCTTACTCTTTCATTAATTATTCGATCAAACCACCTCACACTACATATTGTCCTCTGACATTTCATTTCGAACACATCCACCCTACTCCACACAACCTTATCTATAGCCCAAGCCTTGCAACCATATAACGTTGTTGGAGCCACTATTCCTTCAAACATTCCCATCTTTGCTCTCCAAGATAACTTTCTCACCTTTCACACATTCTTCAATGCTCCCAGAACCTTTGTCCCCTCCCCCACCCTGTGACTCACTTCTGCTTACATGGTTCCATCTGCTGCTAAATCCACTCCTAGATATCTAAAACACTTCACTTCCTCTTTTTTTTTCTGCAAGCTTACCTCCCAATTAACTTGTCCCCAGCCCTACTGAACCTAATAACCTTGCTCTTATTCACATTTACTCTCAACTTTCTTCTTTCACACACTTTACCAAACTCAGTCAACAACTTCAGTTTCTCACCTGAATCAGAGATGAAAGCAAAACTCGGGAAAAGGGGTGCAGAGATGGAGTGTGGCAGTGAGATATGGTGGCTAGTAGCAAGCCTGTTTGCAGATGATACTGAGTTGTTTGCGAAGAGTGAAGAGGAGTTGCAGAAGTTGTGTTTTATTATGTGTGTAAGGATATGCAATTAAAGATAAATGCAAGTAAAAGTAAAGTAATGATGTTTGAAAGGAAACAGAGTGAAAATATAGATTTTGTGGGCTAAATTATGCTTTGGATATGGGGGGAAAGAGACTGGAAGAGAGAATTTAAGTATCTAGGAGCCATCTTGGGTAAGTGTGGTGATATGGAAGGAGAGACAAGGGAGAGAGCAGTTCAGGGTACAAGAGTCATTGAGACCCTTAATAGAAGAATGAAGGGTAGAGGTATAAGTATGGAAGTGAGGAGAGGATTAAGGGACAGTATAGTTTTCCCAACCCTGACCTATGCAACTGAAACGTTGGCATGGAATGTGTCACAGAGGTCAAGAATTCAGGCCATGGAAATGAATCATTTGAGAAGAGCTTGTGATGTGACTAGATGGAATGAAGAAAATGAAAGGGTGTATAGGGAATGAATTATGGAGTTGTAGAATGGGTGAAACATAATACTTTAAGGTGGTTTGGGCATGTGGAAAGAATGGAAGACTGGAAGTTTACAAGGAAAGTGCACTGTATAATAGTACAATTAAAGGGGTTGGTGTGACATGGAGAAATAGGGTGGAGGAATACTGGTGGGAGAGAAATAGTGGAAGACTGCGTGGAATGGTGCATGCAAGGGAGGGATGTAAGGATGGGAGTTCCAGGAGGGATCTGGTGTCAGGTATATCCAGTTGGCCAAGAGTCCAGTCTTCTTGGGGTCCAGTAGGTGAGGGGTCCAGTTGAGGAGGAGGCCTTCAGTAGAGCAGTGTTGATGATGGCAACCACTCTGAGGAAGAAGGTTCAGGTGTACTCCAAGGAACATAAATGTCCATCTTACCAGGACTTCATAAAGGAGGAATCAGGGGTGTTCCTTATGGTTACACCACTGGTATCATAATGAATACTTTGCTATATTTATCCCCACCAGAAATCTCAACACCAGTAGCAGCAGCTGGATGGGCATGAGTGAAGGAGACAAGAGCAGAGCAAGTGTGTGGAAGAAGATATTAATTTACTTCTTTACGTTAACAGATTGAACAACAACAGCAGCAGAAGCAGTAAGAGGAAGAGGTGGAAGGTTTGGGGCAAGAATGGAGCAAGAGGGTGGGTGAAGGGGACACTGATTTTATGTATGTTTACAGATTGAGCAGTAGCAACAGCAGCAGCATCATTAGCCACAGCGGGGGTAGAGAAAGGGGGGTTGGATTGGGTGGGTTGAGGGGAGGAGGTGGGGGGAAGGAGATGGGGGTTGGGTAGGAAGGGGGAGGTGGTGGGTGGGTGGGAGGGGTCCCTAGGGAATGGGGGGTAGGGGTGAGGGGGAGAGGACTTTGGGGGGGGAGGGTGGAAGGAGGGTAGGGGAAGGTGGATGGGGGCAGGGGAGAGGGAGAGGTGCAGGAGGGAGGGTAATAACACCCTTGCTCTACCCCCACTGCTGCAACAACAACTGCAGCAGCAACAACAGGTTTAGGTCATTGGGGGATGAAGTAGTTGGTGGCTATGGTGGGAGTAAAGGGTAATAATAATCTTTGCTTTCAGTATGGACACTGCCACCACCCTGCAGAAGCAGCAGCCACTGGAAGAGAGAGAGAGAGAGACTTATCATCTTTCCTTTCAGCTTGACCATTAACAGCAGAGGTACAGTTGATCAGGAGTCCAGTAGGCCAGGGGTCCAGTTGGCCAGGGGTCCAGTTGGCCAAGGTTCCAGTTGGCCAAGGTTCCAGTTGGCCAAGGTTCCAGTTGGCCAAGGGTCTAGTTGGCCAGGGGCCCAATGGCCATGGGTCTGGTTGGCTTGGGAGTCCAGTTGACCATGGGACGACGAGGCTGCTAAGATGGTTTACCAACAGCGACGTACTCATCCACCTGACAAGCACCAAATGCAGTTAGTATAATCATTTTAAGAGTATATAAACTGTATACATACAAAATTATATTTAAGACTGCTACAAGGACCTCTGTTTGGCATTAGATTTTAACTGATCAGTTCAATGTATGGACTTAAGCCCATAGTTTTACAGTGGCATCTAGTTCTCATCGATTGCCCTTAAATACTGAAGCATAGCATCTATCATCATTTGCTCCATTCTCATTAAACAAAGTGGGTATCAAGTGCTTTTAGTTATACATCTTTTGAAGGATTTGAATTTACAGAGCTAGCATTCCTGCTACTAATCCTGCAGGCTGGCAAAGGGCAGGGACGCCCAGTTCCCTGAGGTAGAATTGTAATATATCATTACAATTTAGAGTACAAATACCACCGAGACAAGTACACTTTCAACAGAACTGCATTTGGAATTCACATTATTACTTGACTAGTATTCTGTTAGACATTCCCCTATAATTCTTACATTCAATCTTCATCCCCTTTTCCTTATACAAAGGATCTTATTCTGTACTGCTCTTGTCAAATTATCAGGCTTTTGACTATTATACCATGCCTTTCCAGACCCACTCCACAGCAATTTCACTGCTATTCTTCACCTAGCTTACCAAATTTTCTAGAGTCAGGGATCCCAAAGGTTGGTGGTCCAGGAGAAAGGTCAAGAAAGGATGGAGGAAAGGAGTGGAGGGGGACAGAAAATTCAGATCCACATCTGAGAAATGGCAAAATATACACTTTGATACCAAGAGTGTAACTAGACGAGCAGCTTCCATACTCACCATTTTTTTAGTCCATAGTGAAATCATGGCCAACATTCCTTGCAGTATCTTGACTGTATAATTTGCAGCACTCTGAGACATTCTTCTTGAACATTTTCCTTCTCATCTTCATTGCCATCTTGTAGAAATGATTGCCTGCAACACAAATATTTTTCCATTTTGAATATATTATCAAATTTATGAAGCAAGTGGATAAAATTCGGCAGATAACTACAACTACTTTATATGAAAATGCACCCTATATGTTAACGTAGGATGTACAATACTAATGAGCCTATCATAGATTATCTTATTTATTTATTAAAATGTTGTTAGGGAGGTAAATGCAAGAGTCTTGGAAAGAGGGGCAAGTATGAAGTCTGTTGGGGATGAGAGAGCTTGGGAAGTGAGTCAGTTGTTGTTCGCTGATGATACAGCGCTGGTGGCGGATTCATGTGAGAAACTGCAGAAGCTGGTGACGGAGTTTGGTAAAGTGTGTGGAAGAAGAAAGTTAAGAGTAAATGTGAATAAGAGCAAGGTTATTAGGTACAGTAGGGTTGAGGGTCAAGTCAATTGGGAGGTGAGTTTGAATGGAGAAAAACTGGAGGAAGTGAAGTGTTTTAGATATCTGGGAGTGGATCTGTCAGCGGATGGAACCATGAAAGCGGAAGTGGATCATAGGGTGGGGGAGGGGGCGAAAATTTTGGGAGCCTTGAAAAATGTGTGGAAGTCGAGAACATTATCCCGGAAAGCAAAAATGGGTATGTTTGAAGGAATAGTGGTTCCAACAATGTTGTATGGTTGCGAGGCGTGGGCTATGGATAGAGTTGTGCGCAGGAGGATGGATGTGCTAGAAATGAGATGTTTGAGGACAATGTGTGGTGTGAGGTGGTTTGATCGAGTAAGTAACGTAAGGGTAAGAGAGATGTGTGGAAATAAAAAGAGCGTGGTTGAGAGAGCAGAAGAGGGTGTTTTGAAGTGGTTTGGGCACATGGAGAGAATGAGTGAGGAAAGATTGACCAAGAGGATATACGTGTCGGAGGTGGAGGGAACGAGGAGAAGAGGGAGACCAAATTGGAGGTGGAAAGATGGAGTGAAAAGGATTTTGTGTGATCGGGGCCTGAACATGCAGGAGGGTGAAAGGAGGGCAAGGAATAGAGTGAATTGGAGCGATGTGGTATACAGGGGTTGACGTGCTGTCAGTGGATTGAATCAAGGCATGTGAAGCGTCCGGGGTAAACCATGGAAAGCTGTGTAGGTATGTATATTTGCGTGTGTGGACGTGTGTATGTACATGTGTATGGGGGGGTTGGGCCATTTCTTTCGTCTGTTTCCTTGCGCTACCTCGCAAACGCGGGAGACAGCGACGAGGTATAAAAAAAAAAAAAAAAAAAATTTATTAAAATGACCAACTCCTATCCTGTATGTTACCTTAGGATTTACAATACTAATAAGCTATCATAGAAATTATTCTATTTATATATTAAGGTAACCAACTCGTATCCTATATGTTACGTTAGGATTTACAGTACTAATAAGACTATCATAGAAATTATCCTATTTTTATATTAAAATGACCAACTCCTTTTCTATATGTTACCGTAGAATTTACAATAGAAGTGATCCTATTTATATATTAAAATGACCTACTCCTATCCTGTATGTTACCTTAGGATTTACAACAGTATAATTGTGTTTATTACATTCTATTATCATGTTTTCTATAATCAATCAGCTGTTTTGGTCACGTCTAAAAGAATATAAGTGTTCTGTTTATGGAGAATGTCAACCCATGTCAGTTCATCTCTCTATCTCCTCCAGAATATTATGCCTCTGGGAGATGGACAAACCTGTACAAAAACATACTGGCAGCTGTAAAAGCACCATTTGTCATGACAGACTAGAAACAACTGGAGAAAACTGACAAGCTCATGTTGTGGTGATTTGAAGCAAAATCAAGTGGCGGTGCAAACGGCAGTAACTCATACATTCCCAACAAAATAAACCTAACAGGTGACACTGAAAGATCTCTGAAGACCTATAAACAAAAATGTATTACCCTCTATTATAGAAGAAGGTTTTAAAGAAGAAACCCGATGAGGAGAAAGCTGCAGTACTTGTAACCTTTGGTGGAGCTATTTATAAGAGATGTGTAATTCATTATGTTCCCAGCACCAGTAGATAGATAACCAGCCTAAACAAGTGGCTAAAAAATGTACTTGCCAAATTTGATGGCAAATTTTACCAGCAACGAAGAATGAGCTGGCAGACAAATAGATTTCGAAAGTGTGGAGAACAGACAGGAGAATTGCAAGATTCACCTATCACCAGATTCAGGAATCCATCCAAGGAATGTGAGATGAAAGATTAATTACTACTTGGACACTCAGATGACTTACTCTGTGAGAAATTCTTTAAAGAGGATGAAAATCTGTGTGGCACATAAGCAGCAGATGGCAGTATATCTTGGTGTATGACCACAAGGTGACCTAGAAACCCATGAAGGAAGACAAATGAAATGAAAGACATTAAACATGTGGACCATGCCTGGTCACACACACCAATGAAGGAATGCAAATTCTTTAGCAACAAGCATATTTGGGAAGACAGAAGAATGCCCGGCATATAGCAAGACCCGTAGCATACGCATGGAGAAGAATCACTTTGCATTTACTTGTAGATCGAAACCAGGCAAGGGTTTTAGAAGTATGGTCAATGGTATTCAAGAGGATGCAGATGGAAAAGCCAACCCCAGTTTCCTGTGTGTTACAAGCTTTCGACATGATGCAATGATGAGGCCATTATGGCATCCACGAAGGATGACCCTGATGTCGTGTATTTTATGAAGCTTTCAACACGACTCAGCAATGAAGCCATCACGACCATGACATCAATGGAGGTAAGCAATAAGTTTGACTGTGGGACAAGCATGAATGTTATTCCTCAGCTAGTGATGCCTGACAGACAGTTAAAGCCCCGTAATTTAGTTTGTACACATGGAATCCTACAGAGATAGGTGTCTCACTTGAAAAGAAAAAGAGAAGAATCAGGAATTTGAAATGTGCATGGTGCTACAGTAAGACAGCTAAAGATCTTGACCCATTGGAAGGAAACATGTTAACGATCAGAGCAAATACTCTTAGAGACAAGACCTGTCATAAAGAATTGGCGAATCAGAGGTTGGACGAGTTCATACGAGATGATAAATTCAGGGACTATATGATGCAGTAAGCAGCTTTTAAGAAAGACTAGTGAACGAGACCTGGATGATGAAGAAAGACCACAAAACAGTATAACAGATGTACAAATTGAAAGAGGGTTAGATACAAACTCAGGTTTGGAGGACAATGTGAATACAGATGTGTGTGTGTGTGTGTGTGTGTGCCAAGTAGTGTGTAGAACTAGGATAAAGATGAAATAGGTCATAGAGATGTTTCTGGTGCAGCAGGTGAACTTGCTTAGTGTAAGACTATAGAAATGTGCTGCCAGTTAGAAGGTAGCATCAGGAAAAAGACAAAGAATGACCCATCCACTCATATACACATTATATACATAAATGCACATACACATGCATATCAGCATATACACATATACAAGTACATTTTCACACTTGCTTGCCTTCATCCATTCCAGGCACCCCACCTCACAGGAAACAGCATTGCTTCCCCATGTCAACACGGTAGTGCCAGGAAAACAGACAAAAAAGGCCACATTCATTCACACTCAGTCTCTAGTTGTCATGTGTAATGCACCAAAACCACAGCTCCCTATCCGCATCCGGGCCCTACAGACCATTCCGTGGATTACCCCAGACGTTTCACTTGTCCTGGTTCAGTACACTGATAGCACGTTGACCCTGGTATACTGCATCATTCCAATTCATGCTACTCTTTGCATGCCTCTCACCCTCCTGTAAGTTCAGGCCCCAATTGCTCAAACTCTTTTTCACTCCATCCTCCCACCTCCAGTTTGGTCTCCCACTTCTTGTTGCCTCCACCTCTGATACATATATCCTCTTTGTCAGCTTTTCCTTACTCATTCTCTCCATGTATCCAAAGCATTTCAACACACTTTCATCTGCTCTTTCTCAACTACACTATTTATTACCACACATCTCTTACCCTTTCATTACTTACCTAGTCAAACCACCTCACACCACATACTGTCCTCAAACATTTCCAAGACTTCTGCAGTCTCTCAATCAAATCAGCCACCATGCTGTATCATCAGTGAACAAAAACCGACTCACTTCCCAGGTCCTCTCATCCCAACAGATTGCATACTTGCCCCTCTTTGCAAAGCTCCTGCATTTACCACCCTAACCACCCCATCCATAAACAAATTAAACAACCATGGGGACATCACACACCCCTGCTGCAGACTGACCTTCACTGGGAACCAATCACTCTCCTCTCCAACTCATACATATGCCTTACACCATTGATAAAAACTTTTCACTGCTTCTCACAGCCTTTCTCCCACACCATGTACTCTTAAGATCTTCCACAAAGCATTTCTATCAACCCTATCATATGCCTTCTCAAGATCCATAAATGCTACATACAGATCCATCTGTTTTTCTAAGTATTTCTGACACACATTCTTCAAAGCAAACACCTGATCCACATGTCCTCTGCCACTTCTGAAACCTTACAGCTCAGCCCCAATCTGATGCTATGTACATGTCTTCACCCTCTCAATCAATGCCCTCCCATACAATTTAATATCCCCTTTGCCTTTGTACAGTGGCAATATACATGCATTCTGCCAATCCTCAGCCACTTCACCATGATTCACACATACATTACCAATCAACAACACAGTCACCCCATTTCTTAATAAATCCAACTGCAGTACCCTCCAAACCTGCCACCTTTCTGGTTTTCATCTTCTGCAAGGCTTTCACCACCTCTCTTAACCAAACTATTCACCCTGACCCTCTCACTTCACACACCACATAACAATACATATATATTTGTACCATAAAAGATCAGTTTATATTATAGGGCTATTGTATTTTTTGGTAAAAGAATATTTTCTAAATTGATGTACAGATATACAGTACAATAGTAATTCTTTAAAATGAGAAGGGACAGTATTTATGCTTATTACAGTGTATCATAGCATATTTTTTTTTATTAACAAGCAGCTTCTTTGTTGATAGCCACAAGAATGTAAGTGACCTTTTTTCGAGATTGTACCAAGCAAGGTGATATTGGTCGTAAGCCTCTATAAGAAGCGCGCGCTAATATTGAATAGTGGTGGCCTTCCACCCGAGCAGCTCCTTGTACCTATGGACACCAGAACAGCCTCCTGGACCTCTGGTGACCTGGATTCCAGGTGACCTAGACTTTCCACCCAACCTCTGGGATCCTGGACTCTGAGCTAGGTCAGTGACGTGGCCACCTTGGTTGTGTCCTGGACCCCAGGGTTGCTATATTCTTGGTCCTGGACCCCCTAGTCTTACCTGATGTATCAGATTAATTTCCTGATGAAGTGCCTGACAACCCTGGTATACACCAACACTGTCTAATTCTACAGTAAAATTTCATTCAGTATCATCAAAAACTTTTACAATGATAATTGTAAAAATTTATTTTTTTATGTTACTGAATGAAATTTTACTGTAAAATTAGATACAGAGTTGGTGTATACCAGGGTTGTCAGGCACTTCATCAGGAAATTAATCTGATACATCAGGTAAGACTAGGGGGTCCAGGACCAAGAATATAGCAACTCAGAGGTCCAGGACACAACCAAGGTGGCCACGTCACTGACCTAGCTCAGAGTCCAGGATCCCAGAGGTTGGGTGGAAAGTCCAGGTCACCAGAGGCACAGGAAGCTGCTCAGGTGGAAGGCCAACACTGGTGTAATCATCCACTTGACTACGACAAATTGCTGGAAATGTTTTATCAGTGGAAATGGTGTACAGCTTGTGCAGTTGTGTGCTGAAAAAGGACTGGTTATTGGGAATGTCTAGTTTAGAAAGAGGGATATACACAAGTGTACATATGTGATTAGGAAAGATGGTCAGGAATTACTGGATTGCTATGCAGGGGGAAGGATGTGATGTCCCCATGGGTGTTTATATATGAGTTGGTGTGACAAGAATATGTGAGAATCTAAGAGAGAAGGGCGAATATGAAGTCTGTAGGGGATGAGAGGGACATGAAAAGTCAGTCAGTTATTGTTTGCTAGGATACAGCATTGATAGATTTGAGCGAGTACAGTATTTTGTGACTGAGTTTGGAAGAGTATTTGAGAGAAGGAGGCTAAGAGTAAGGGCCGATCACACCATAAGGGTCATCTCTGTATGGTTTTCATATGTAACTTATTATTGTGTTGACATCAATCACAATAGGCTATGGTCAAATGCACCATGTTGGCTGTGTACCAACTATATAAAAAAATTGTTAAAAACAATTTATTATTAACACATTTTGAGGTATTTAATAATAAAATCTAATGATAAAAGTTTAAATAGAACTCATTATAATAAAATATATGGTGCATTCTACGCCACCCATCAAAAGACGTACGAGCGCATCGGATTCAATGGGATAAGAGCCAAAGTAAAGATATCCAATGTTGTTACATGGGATCGGATGCTGTTTCTTATACTTACATTATTTATACGAGTCAACAGGTTCAGGATCTGATCACTTGTGAGGTGGAGGAGAACCTGTCAAGACGTGCTCCTCCGTGTAAGTCGTGCTCGAGCCCAGAAGCCGGTTCAAGGAGTCACAGTGACCTGCGGGGAAACAAAGAGGTGTCAATTCTTCGTGAACCAGATTGACGTAAGTGATGTGTGTTGTCATGTCAATAATCTCGAGTATATACGAGGATGTTAAGTGGTGTGAGGGATCAGGTTGGGATCCAGCTTGGGGTCGACTCCTTGGTGTGGCTGGCTGGCTGGCCCGCCTCATCCTGGAACCCGAGATGATGATCATGTGTTGACATTTGTGTTGTGTGTAGCAATATATACAAACTAAGGCAACAACAACAACACTCAACCTTGACCCCAGTGTGAAAAACTAATAATCACAGGATTTACATTAAATCTTTAACGCGAAATTGACCTTAGACGACATCATAAGAATCCATTATTTATTGTAAGACGGTAAAATTACTATTTTGGCATTAACCTTAGATTTTAACGTTAAAATGACATGGTAATTAAACACATTAACCTTAGATATTAACTTGTTCTTCATTAACCGTCATGGCTGTGTTAACGTATATATATAAGTACAATTATTGCTCTACTGGCTTTATTCCCTCATCACCGCACACTATATCATTGCATTTTGCTGGTAATTCTGGTCATTAGGTCATTATCGACGGCAAGATGAAGATAGGAAAGGATTGGGTGTGTTATTTTGTAATAATAATAACGTAAATAATGACATTTGGGCCCTTGTCGGAAACAAGATGGCGTCCGGCCATCAAGCCTTATCTTAGCTTTAGTTGGTCGAAATGACCCATTTTATCCTCGTTAGGATAACAACTGTCTTGAGCCATGGCCGAACATGAGGTGTAGTGTGAATATCAAGTGGAAAATAAACTTGGCGCTTCGTTTTAGCAGCAGAACAACACAACGAAACTACCAAACGATCATTACGATGGTTCACACATACACACCAGAGCCTCTCCAATGTCCTCAAACTTGATTTAAATGAACTCATACTCATAACCGGGATCAGATGCACGCATATATATATATATATATATATATATATATATATATATATATATATATATATATATATATATATATATATATATACACGTGTGTGTGTGTGCCACTTCCCGCATGGGTTAACAGAAGGACCGTAGGTCAAGCCAGCCATATCTCTGCTAATTACCGTAAAAATAACACTTTATGACACTCCACTTTGACCCTTATGCATAACATTACAACTGGTCAACAAATTTCTCGAACAATTTGCATATACTAACCTTAAAATAAGGGTTTGATGGAGGGTGTGTCACGCGTAGGTCCTCCCCGTCAGCGGCTCCTACCAGCAAATGGCCATCTTGGCTCATGGAATTTATACCGTCCCTGGAAACTCTGGCACGACCTGGCCACGGCGTCAAATTCCTAGCTGGTAACTCAACATCACGAGGAAATACAGGAATTATCTGTTTTCTAACCTCCTGATGGTGTTGAGAGTCCTTAATTAGATGCCAGGCGTGGAATTAAGATGGTTTTCAATGTCTTTGATGGTTATATAACTGTAAATGATATCAAGATGACGATTTAATGAAGTGTTGTGATAGTACCATATCCAAAACATAGGTGGCAGTTTTAGTACCATATCCAAAACATAGATGGCAGTGTTTCATACTTTCTCTTCTTACTTGTGTGAAGCAGTGAAGTTCGAACCTGTCTCATAAAGTATGAAATAACGTACAGAACTTGGATTTTTATACCAGAAATTACGTTTTAAAGAGGAAGGTAACTCAATAGTACAATTCTGAAGCTTTTATAGTTATTTTTAAGACGTCTTTTGTAGTACAGCAGTGGAAAATACGGGACTCGCCTGAACGAAGCTGTTCCGATTCAACTGACTCAATGAGGCTTCGAAACACAGCCCAAACGCAGTTAGTACATCAGTCCAAACTCCCTTAAGAAAGTTCCTTATGAGAAATGATGACCAGAAATAAGGGTGAGCCACTAAAAGTTAAAAAGTGGCACTGATGTATACTAGTTATGGAGACTATTTCCGTGGACATATCTTTATTTTGGGGGAGGTGGTTGTAGAAGGGAGTCATAGGGCGTCATAGATAGATAGATAGATAGATAGTGGCTTTGAAAATGATTTACTTAGACACTTTTTCTTGCCAAGAAGGAAAACGAATCATAAGATCACTAAAAGAAAACTTAACTTTCAATCATTAACTCGGTTATTTGTGGTGGTTGGAATCATTTTTTTTTCTTTTAGATAATTAATGTATTTAGTAGCTCTGGTGTTATTTGTGAGTTTATTGATAATTGTATTGTGAAGTGTGTTGAACTTAGGTTGTACACTTCAGGGCCTTATGTGCCGACCCTTGATTTAGTGCCATGATCTAGCTGCTGACCTAGGCCCTTAGAACTGGGTCAGCCTCAGTCTGGGGTCAGACACCAGAGGGGTTGGATGGTTGTAACTGTCTGTCCGCTCAGCTTATATAGGCTTTTGTAAACTACTTATAAAATGACCAAAACAAAATGCTTTTTTGTTTATTTTCATCGTTACAGATCATTAAATTTAATGGCTCTTTTAAAGTTATTTAAGTGTGGATCTTAGATCTTTTAGATAATCAGTTTTAAGCGTTTTTTTTTAGTTTATATCCTGATTTTTGATAATTGATTTTAGTCAGATAGACAAGATAATGGCTTTTATCAGGGAGTCTTATTTCTATAAATGAAACATACACTTCCGTAAACAAATATTTATTGCATTACATCAGTGACATAGGAAGATGGTGAAAAGGACATGTTTGCAACCTTGCTCACTAGTCCAAGTTACTAAAACAATGGAGATACAAAGGGTTGAATAATTGTCGATCTTTGTTTATATCGTATACTTTATTATTTTAAGTATGAATACATATATGTATACATTACCTATATTACATATACACTCATATTATTATAATCGCTGTTTACCTCGTCAGCGAGGAAGTGCCAGGAAACAGACGAAGAAAGGCTCATCCACTCATACAGATATATACATTGAAATGTATATGTATTTATATGTGGTGCATTTATGTGTATGTGGATGGGTTGGACTTCTCGTCTGTTTCCTTACGCTACCTTGCTAACGCAGGAGATGGCGATTAAGTATAATAAACATGTTTGTATTTTGCATAATACATATCAAAGTTTTTACTTTTTTTCCAGATTCCTGGTTGATACCTCAGGGATGGAGAAGCCTCAAAAGCAGTTAAGAATTTGCTTAGTGAGGCAAACATGGCTGGGACGACAAGGAACACTTGTTCACCTGAAAACGTTTAGGCCCCGTTGTTCTGGGGGTGTGTATGAGGGGATGGATGTCAGAAGATACCAGCTTGACTGTGCGGGAAGACAGGTGGTCACAGATTGAGAAATAGGTCAGAGATGTAGCGGGAAATAGAAAGTACTACAGCAAGGAACATGGCTCTGTATCACGCCGGAACTGAGTGATGATGATGACCTTACGTTATACTGCAACTGGAAAAGATCACGTTGTGGACCAACACAATCTACTGTAAGTAAGGTTATTGCACAGACAGATGGTAGACAAAACATAATTTATGCAGATTAGGGTCTTCCCTGGTGGTGTGGGTGCTGTAGATCTTATTGGTGATAGTAATTACCATTGCAAGTGTTGGCTTTTGATGCTTTACCTAAGACCTGAAGATGGTTCTCAGACAGCTTGTAATGGGTAACGTTAAACGTTTTCTTGCATGTTTACTTGTGATAAAATGTCAATATTATTTACATATCTACATAGGCTGTAGAAGAAACAGGTTTCATGTCTTTTAAGTGTTTCCACAATCCAAAATTGACCTAACCTAACCCAGTGTGCAAAAGATTTCTAGATTATGAGAAAACAAGTTAGATGATTAGCCTGGGACTAACGTCCAAACTCAGATTTGTACATAATAAGATTCATGTATTACAGAACACAAGAAGAAAACTAGATGTACTGTGGAAAGGGGGATTGGACAGCTGAAACGAAGGTGGCATGTTTTGCATCGAGAAGTAACTCGGGGTCAAGACAAAACAAATCTATCATATAATCATGGCGTGTGTTGTTCTCCATAATATATGCAAAGAAGTGAATTTACACCTTCGAGATGAAAGTGACCTCGACATTTTTCTTGGATATAATTTGGATGCAGCAGCACACTCAAATCACTTATACCCAGGAGATGCACCTCTAGGTTTGTGTTGCAGAGACTACTTTGCTAATTTACACTTCATGGCAGAACAGCGATTCAGTATCATGCACACTTTTTCAAACTGAAAACTTAGTGGAGAATGGACATTGTTGGCGGATAAAAAGATGTTTTGGAAGACGGTACATAAAGTGTACGAGAACAAAATGGGAACATCAGTGAAGGGGTCTAAATGGGGAGGTAACAAGTAGTGGAAGTGAGGAGATAAGAGTGAGTATTTTGAAGGTTTGCTGAATGTGTTTGATGATAGAGTGGCAGATAAAGGGTGCTTTGCAAGATAGTGTGCGAAGTGAGAGGGTCAGGGAGAATGGTTTGGTGAATAGAGGAGAGGTAGTTAAAGCTTTGTAGGAGTTGAAAGCCAGCAATTTGGCAGGATTGGATGGTATTGCAGTGGAATTTATTGAAAAAGGGGGTGACTGTGTTGTTGACTGGTTGGTAAGGATATTCATTGTATGTATGGTGAAAACCCTGCGGATTGGGAGAATGCATGCATAGTGCCATTATACAAAGGCGATAAAGGCAAGTGTTCAAGTTACAGAGGTATAAGTTTGTCGAGTATTCCTGGGAAATTATATGGGAGGGTATTGATTGAGAGGGTAAAGGAATGTACGGAGCATCAGATTTCAGAAGTGGTAGAGGATGTGTGGATCAGGTGTTTGCTTTGAAGAATGTATATGAGAAATACTTAGAAAACGAGAGGGATTTGTATGTAGCATTTATGGATCTAGAGAAGGCATATGATAAGAGTTGATAGAGATACTCTGTAGAAGGTATAAGAATATATGGTGTGGGAGGCAAGTTGTTAGAAGCAATGAAAAGTTTTCATCAAGGATATAAGGCATGTGTAATAGTAGGAAGAGAGGAAAGTGATTGGTTCCCAGTGAATGTAGGTTTGCGGCAGGGGTGTGTGATGTCTCCATGGTTGTTTAATTTGTTTATGGATGGGGTTGTTAGGGAGAAGAATGGAAGAGTTTTGGAGAGGGGCAGTTATGCAGTCTGTTGTGGATGAGAGGGCTTGGGAAGCAAGTCAGTTGTCGTTTGCTGATGATACAGGGCTGGTTGCTGATTCGGGTGAGAAACTGCTGAAGTTGGTGACCGAGCTTCCCAAAGTGTGTGAAAGAAGAAAGCAGAGTAAATGTGAATAAAAGCAAGGTTATTGCATTCAGTAGGTTTGAGGGATTGGTGATTTTTGTTAACTATCATTTTTTTTTGGATGGGTTTTAAGGTGTCGAATTCTTTAGTAGTTATGGAGAGAATGAGCGAGGAAAAATTGGCAAAGAGGATATGTGTGTCATTGGTGGAGGGAACAAGAAGTGGGAGACCAAATTGGAGGTGGAAGGATGAAGTGAAAAAGATTTTGAGTGATTTGGGCCTGATCATACAGGAGGGTTAAAGGCGTGCAAGAAATAGTGAATTGGAATGATGTGGTATACTGGGGTCGATGCGCTGTCAATGGATTGAACCATGGCATGTGAAGTGTCTGGGGTAAACCATGGAAAGTTTTGTGGGGCCTAGATGTGACAAGGGAGCTGTGGTTTTGGTGCATTACACATGACAGCTAGAGACCAAGTGTGAACGCATGTGGCATATGTTGTCTTTTCCTGGTGCTACAGCATGGGGAGATTGTGGGGTGCTATTTCATGTGTGGCAGAGTGGCGATGAAAATGGATGAAGGCAGCAAGTATGAATATGTACATGTGTATATATGTATATGTCTGTGTATGTATACGTTGAAATGTATAGGTATGTATGTGTGCATGTGTGGGCATTTATGTATGTCTGTGTGGGTGGGTTGGGCCATTCATTTGTCTTTTTCCTTGCGCTACCTCACTAACGCGGGAGACAGCAACTGAGTATAATAAATCATTATACAGTATACATTCCTTATTTGACAAAAGACATCACACAAACTCCAAAGATGTTTCATAACCATATCATACCTTTGTCACAACAATCTGTGGATTGTTATAAATTATTTCTACCTGGGAAATCAAACACTCAGTTCTGTAAACATTTTTTTTCCAGTAAAGAAATACATTAACTTGTCCACACACTATGATTTGGAGATAAGAGTATCAGCAAATTATAAGTGAATCTGAGATGTGTTATAAAGTTGTTTCAAAGAAATAATAGATGAATTATTGGTTAGGAATTTTAACTGCAAGTAGATTGCACTTTTGTTTTGCAGTTCTCTAACTTTTAGGTATATTTTTTTTGATAGATTGTCCCAAGTCTGTAGACGTACGCCTATGCATCAGCATTGAACCTGAAGGCAGGGATTCATGCGAGGACTGAGGTGGAGGTATCATCATGGTGCGCAGCCTGTGGGAGAGAAAGGAATCAAGTTAACTGTAAAATGTAAGTTTAAAACTTTGGCTGTAATATGAACTAAATTGTAACCTCATTTGATTTACTAAACTTTAATACTTTTCTATAATACTATAAAAAGCCCTCTTGACTTAAGCCAAGTCATATGGGAAGAAATTATAAGTACATACAAATTTCAGCGCCACAAATGGTTACTTCTGGTGAACAAAGAAAATATTATACAAATTGCTAAACTAGTGGTATCCTCACACGAATCATTAGTCACAGAATCGTAGCTGAAATTCCTGTGATGCTTGGGCTGTCAGCACCAAGAATACCTGCTACTGCATGTGACAGGATCAAGCAGAGGCTTATCATGTAGTGGACCACCATCTGTAAAAATACATACAGCAATTAAGACAAATTCACAAGCATTGTATGGCAATAACTTAGCCTAGCCTATGCAAGTCTTTTTCATACAACTTAGCTTATGCCTAACCTACTTCACATTGAGACTATGAAACTGTCTTATTTCCATTTTTGCTCCATAAAGAGCGACCTACTGGTCCTCCACCCTGGAAAGTGTTATCTGTTAGCCTCTTACAAAATGGGTATAGTTTCATAAGTTACTTATCTGTTTTACAGAAGAGCCTCTTATGAGTAGCAATCTTATTCTTTCCTGAGGATATAATGTTGTGATACCTCTTCTGAACCTGTTGTTCCACAGTTCTTGAAAAGCAGGGGAAAGCTGCATTTATCTGCTGTTTAATGCTCGACCATGTTTCCACTTTTGTTCTGGAATTAACCCCATCAGAGAATCCCCTGGTGACCTTCACCACTACCACCATTACCCCTACTGTGTCTCCAATGCTATCACCAACATCGTTCAGTCTCCACCCACTGAACCATACTGACCTAAGATGGCGGAGATTTATGTGTATCAAACTTCAATAAGATCCTGGTGTCAAAATACCCCAGTGTGGCCCTAAATCTGGAGGCGTATCCCTTGTGGAGTGAAGTGATGGTGGAGGGTGGTCACCTTGGTGAAGGAGGGAGGGAGGGTAGCATTGGTGGAGGGTGGAGACCTTGGTGAAGGAATGAGAGAGGGAGGGAGAGGGCAATGTGAGGAAGTGCTGGAGGATGGCATCTCAGAGGAAAAATGGGTATGTTTGAAGGAAAAGTGGTTCCAACAATGTTATATGGTTGCGAGGCGTGGGCTATAGGTTGAGTTGTGCGGAGGAGGGTGGATGTGTTGGAAATGAAATGTTTGAGGACAATATGTGTTGTGAGGTGGCTTGATGGAGGATGGCATTGGTGGAATGACTTGGTATACCAGGGTCGACGTGCTGTCAATGGATTGAACCAGGGCATGTAGTTAGGAATTAGTTTCATTAAAGGAGAGACTAAGGTTAATTTACTGGTACTGACATTTTTCTATTTTTCCAGAACATTCAACTTACCTCAGGATGGTGATATTCATATACATACAACTTGGCTTCAGCACTGGAAACAAGGAGCAAATAAAGGCTGTTATCCACACTGAAGCACTGCCTGGTCAACCACTCCATAAGCAGTCAAATGTTGGAACATTTCAAAATTCTTCGTCACTTTATTGTATCGGTATACCTGAAAATTGAAATTTTTAAGTATTCACATATTGCAATGGTTTTCAACTTTCGCGCATATACAGATTCCCTTACATCATTTTGTAAAATGCAAAAAAACCTCTGGTCAGTAAGGATGGATGATGAATTTGGCCATCTTTTTTAATATAAAAGTCATAGGAAAAAAATAAGGCAAAATTCTTCCGTAACCAATACAATACTGTCAATAGGTTTGTAAGTAGGCAACAATGTGTTTTGTAAATATCCGCAACTAAATTTTATAAATGGAACCAACATTCTTGAACAAAACTAAAGTATTTTTTGTAACAAGCTTTTTTTTTATGAACTTAATCTCTGCCCAGCTGAGAGCTTTTAAGGCCTCAAAGGCTAAGCAATTCCTACATGTCTCAAGGGAAGGTTTTCTAATCAGGAGCAAAGTCCTACACAAGATACTATATTTGCACCATGATTGCAACTTTATGTACCCTTGTTTTCCCACACATATCCACGCAAGTTTTTGCTTAAGTAAAGAAACAATGTACAATCACAGCATAAATTGCTTTTACCCTGGGTGCAGTTGATATCAAATTGAATTCAACCTCTGCTCTCCTCTCAGTAGGGTTAAGTGGTCATTCATTATGGCAAGAGACTGGTATAGTGTCACTGATGGCTCCACAGATTCCCATACGAGGAATGCAATACGAGACTAGTTGCAAAGGCTTTCTTCAGGATTTTTCTCCAGTTTGTCATATTGACACCTTAGAATTAAAAGTAATTTAAAGTCTGATTGTACAATTTAACTAGTATAAAGGCATACTTGTCCAAATAAGAGGCAAGTGCAAAGAATTTAATATCCTTTGTCATAAAGTATGTTAAAATATGCTTTAGATATTCATTACCACATGAAAATAAAATGGTGACTGTGACTTCAGAATTTCATTTGTATGCCCTAACACTACTAGGAATAAAGAAAGAACTTACCAAGACTCCTGCTGTGTACTTTATATTATCTTCAAAGTGGGGATGGTCTGCAACCTTAAGCTGAGCTAACGTAAAGAAACTTTCCTTGACTGGAAGGTTGGATGTCATGAACATCCCAGAGGTGGTGTGGTTTGCCACATATTCTGCCACTACAGTAAACTGTGAAGAAGAGTATGCATACATGACATACACAATATGAAAAAAATATATATCGTTTATGTACACAATTTCTCCACACTCTGAGGCAGCATCAGGAGCAGAGGAAAAATGGCCCCATTTGCTCACATACACTAACTCTCATGCATAATGCACAGAAACTACATGTCCTTATTCACAGTTTCTCCTAACAGCTTCACATGCCCTGATCCAGCCTGTTGACTGCATGTCCATCTCTTACATCTCGCTCTATCCTTCCAACTTGTCCTTGTTCTTGCTCTTCCTCCCTCCATTTCCATATATGTACATATATGAATATGTACATATATGTACGTCTGTGTATGTATATGTTGAAATGTACATGTATGTATATGTGCGTGTATGGGCGTTCATGTATTACATGTGTACGAGGGTGGGTTGGACTTCCTCGTCTGTTTCCTTGCACTACCTCGCTAATGCGGGAGACAGCAACAAAGTATGATTAAAAAAAATAAATATTTCATATATTTATTAAACTTTGTCGCTGTCTCCCGCGTTAGCGAGGTAGCACAAGGAAACGGACAAAAGAATGGCCCAACCCACCCACATACACATGCATATACATAAATGCCCACACACGCACATATACATACCTATACATTTCAACGTATATAAACATATACATACATACACATGTACATACTCATACTTTCTGCCTTCATCCATTGCCACTGCCACCCCACCACACATGAAACAACACCTCCTTCCCATGCACATGCGCGAGGTAGCGCTAGGAAAAGACAACAAAGGCCACATTCGTTCACACTCGGTCTGCTAGCTGTCATGTGTAATGCACCAAAACTACAGCTCCCTTTCCACATCCAAGCCCCACTAAACTTTCCATGGTTTACCCCAGACACTTCACAGGACCTGGTTCAATATATAATGCAGTGGTTTCGGTGCATTACATATGACAGCTACCTTCACCTGGCACCACCACTCCTTCTCTGTCACTTAACACACATGCCTTACTCATTTGATAGAAAATCTAAGCTAGTTTTTGTAGCTTTCCTCCAACTCCATACACAAAGCATGTCAACCACATCATATATTTTCTCCTGATCTATAAATTCCACACACAAAGTGTTTTCTTTAAGTATATCAAAGATTCTTCAAAGCAAGCACCTGATCGAAACAGCGTCTCCCACTTCTGAGGCCACTTTGTTCCTCCACATTCTGATGCTCTGTGCGTGCTACCCTATATCACAAGTCTCTTACAACTTTCCAGGTATCCTAAACAAACTTCCTCTATTCTAGTTCAAATATTCACTTTCTGTTCCCCTTGCATTTATACAATGGCACTGAACAAGCATTCCACCAGTCCTCAGGTACCTGACCTTCAATTATACATACTAACAAAAACACTTAACCTTACCGATTCTGGGAAACTGTTCCAGGCAAAGACCTCTGATGTTGCAGTGTATGGGTCAAGAAAGTCTTCAGGATCATAGTCATTAGCCACCAACATGAACCAAGTGTCATCAACCTAAAATTTACATCAAATTGTAGTACCGTAATAATGAAAGATATTGTGCAAGAAAAACAATGAAAGCAGCAAATGTTCATTCTGAAATTTACATCTTTACTATTCATTTATAATTAGTAGTTGCCTTGTATGATACAGGAGAGACACTGGCAGTATTTTCAATCCTGTTTTCCCCTTACCTAGTATATTCATTACAACCAAAATCTGCTGAAAAAATATTTTCCCTTTATAACACTTTTATCTCTTAAGTAGCCTAGCCATGGAAATTTTGGGTGGTCCCAAGGAATGTGGCAAAAAAAGATACATAGAAAAAGGAATATGAGCAAACTGTCTATATTTATTGCTGTACACACACTTAAATTTGGTGCACTAAGTTTGCCTATCAAGTTTGTTGAATTTTGCCAACTCTTTGTCCCTTCTCTGTCACCACCAATTGATTATTGAGAGAGAACTATTCTCAATGCTTACAGTTCAACTTTCATATTATAATTAGTGCACCAAAGACGTGCTTATTAGCCACTGAATGATGTGGGGCGTATAGCAGGGCACCCTTCTATCGGCACCTTGACTAGGTGGCAGGTCAAGGCACATGACCTCACCTAACCTACCAATTCCTGGAGAAATGAGCTTTATGGCCCAAACTATGGTTGCACATACACTTTTGCTGTCGGAAGACCTGTTAGTCTGCACTGCATATCAAATTTGCATTACATTTTCATTTAACCTATAAAGGACCCCAACCAAACTAGTATGGTTTATGTTATGATGCCATACTAGTAGGGATTACTTTTATTAACATTCACTCAGCTTTCTCCTTTCACATACTTTTCCAAACTCGTCACCAACTTCTGCAGTTTCTCACTTGAATCTGCCACCAGTACTGTATCATCATTAAACACACTCGCTTCCCAGGCCCTTTCATCCCCACAAGCTGCATACTCACCCCTCTCTCAAAGACTTGCATTTACGTCCCTTATCATCCCATCTAGACATATTGAGTGTCATCATGTGTGTACAACTATAACCAATAAAGCTTCTAGCATCAAGTAAGGTAATCCTTGCACTGACCCTATTCTACCACCTTGCCTAGGAAGCTCGCCCCCATCCCAAGCTCACCTTCATTTAACATTAATATCGCTTTTATGGTTAGAAAATAAAATATTAGGAAATAGTGGAACTTTCCTCCGGAAAAATTAAGAGGTTCCTTATCCCATTCCTATGCCCAACTAGATCAAAACAAGACCATTATGTAGCAGAAAACCTACCACTAGTTAGCAATCCAGAGATCGTTCCTGCTATGGGACTGCCACGTGTGGTGAAGACATCCACTTCCATGTAGTTTGCACGCCAACTTTCCTGTACATTCTGATCTACACCATCTAGTAGGAACTCCCGAGTTATGCTGTCTAGCGAGTGGCCATTCACCTGCAAAGTGAAATGCTTAACCAAAAGCAACCACGTACTATTGATTATATTCCTTGACCACAATATGTCAGAACCATTAAACTCCATTTCCTCTACTATTACAATTATTAGCACTGAACACCACTAATCAACAGATATGCCTGCTAGTTTGTCTAAAATTATGAAGGCCAACACGACAGTTTTTGGTTACCAGTTATATGTATTAAATCATGAGCATACAGCCTTGGTTTGCTCACATACATCGACTTAAAGTGCAGGAATATACGAGTTAGCCAACTGTGCACCTGAACCATTCGATAAACAGGAAACCAAATATAGACATCCTATGTATATAACACATGTTTAGTAGCCAGTATAAAGCAGTATTAGCCATATAAAGGACACCAGTTTCATACTGGTTTGCAATGCAAGAAGTATGCCTACTTGAATCCACATTTACAAAGTGATATCCCCTCAAATTCTCAAAAAAATTTCCATTGGTTTAATAATCTTTTTAACATCCCTTTCCAGAATCAGAACTTTGAAGTGTTTTATATCTCAAGTGGTATGATGCAACTCACTCACCTTATGTAAAGTCAGTTCATCAAAATGGGCATTATCAACAGTGAGGGATGCAGCATTTATAAATCCAGTGATAGCTTGCTGGCCGGAGTGGTACAACACTGTAGGAAGGGCATCCTTCAGAAGCTGTACCTCTGTCTGCAAGTATCACCAAGTGGTTAATCAACCAGTATCCTGTCATAAAAGGGAATTCTCCTGTACGATCAGTAAGGTTTTGACTTTTTTGAAGTATAACCATTATTTGATTATGAGCATTATCAGACTTGCCACTCCCTCATCCCATTTTTTGTGGAAATAACCAAGAGAACATTCATTTTAAATACCTGAAGCTCGCTTACAGCTGCAACATATTCCTCCAAGGATTGATTGGCTGAGCTCCCTTCTAAGGGGTTCCTGATGTTAACAGTCTGATCAATGGTAGTTGTTCCACTCACTGTTAGTTCTGGGAAGATGACCGGCCCACTCCATACCTTTCAAAAGACCAGTTCACGCTTTTTTCATATCCAACTGCCTCTCCTACCTTACCAAGTCAGCATCATTAAAAATCAACCTCATTTACACATTTTGGTAATAGCCAAGCAACAGAATAAGTGACACTTGTAGATCCAGCAGTGATGTGCAGGCTGTAAGTGTGTTTAAATAGTTATATGCTAGAGGCATGAAGTTGTCTTGGGATAAGACCTGGGATGATGACTGTGAAAAAGAACTCAAAGTAACTGGAGTCTTGATATCGCAGGTGATGGACAAGTACCGAGAGTAGCAGGAAGGGTAACAATGGAAGAAGTAGAGTGAAGACTAGAGGTCAGTTGTGCAAGAAAATGAAATGTTATGATGGAGCAGAGGGCACTGAAAGAGAAGAGAGCAATGATATTGTGGTGGTGTGTTGGAATTAAAGGACTCTCTAAATTGCTGGTAGTACAAGAATGAAAGTTTTTATGTGCCCTAATGGCATCAGTCACAACACACGAGTCCTTGTTCAATTGGGTGTAGCCTTAATCAAATGAGGTCTTGAGAGGGTTTGGTCCAACTCTAGGTGGTTACCTCTCAAACAAGCAAGAGTGTAGGACACTGATATGAAGAGATTGCCAAGTGCTGACAATCGCTGTTTATTGTAATTCAACTCCAAGACAAGTGCAGATTATGGCCCAGACACATAGAGGTGAGGTCACTGACAAGCATGGGAACTAATGGGAAAGAGCCTTACAAAGCTCCACTTTTACTGAATAACAGGCCAGTGAAAAAAGAAAGGTGGGAGGATATGTTATCCAAGTCTAAATGAATAACAGGCCAGTGAAAAAAGAAAGTTGGGAGGATATTGTTATCCAAGTCTAAATGACTTTTTGAAGAATGAAAATGCAGAGGATGGACAAGACATTATATCCAAGGGCAAGGTTGTTTACAACCACAGAAGGTACTGGGAAAAAGACTTGCAATGCTCTTTTGCAATCCCATTAGGTAAAATGTCTAATGAAAAATAATTAGTTTATGGAAACAATTGTAGTGATGTGAAAGCATGGAAGAATCAAGACGCACTAGAGCACAGGTTTAAGAGAAGTGTTCTACCCCCTTTTGCTGAGGATAGTATAAACTCCATTATATAAAAAATAGCTTTTAAAAACCTTAACTACAAGTAGACTACTGGCATTCTGTCCAGAAACATGCATCTCTCCTTGTCATATACAACACTTGACTCGCATAGATCATTATTCGTAACCGATTTTCCTGTGGAGCACCATTCAATAGCCTTGACTTTTGGCAAATTGGTGGAAGCAACAGATGGTAGCAGTATGTAGGAACATTTAGGCTGGAGCATTAGGTAATAGTAATAATAAGGAACATTAGGTTGAAGCCCTCTACATAGCCTGTTAAGGGTGAAGCAATAGAGGCTATGAAGTGGCACTGGAGTTCCCTAGATATGGAGAGACTACTGCCATGGACACCCATTTAAGGGAGTTCCACTTTACATTTAAAAGGCCAAGCGAGTGCTTTGACAGTTGCTGAAAGAGGAGTGGTAATTGGGAATACTGGATTCAATAAGCTGCACATGGGCAAGAGTATACATGTGAGGGACTGAGCATTAACATGCATAATTGGCCTGTTGCAATTCACTGGCTTGCACAGAAAAGGTTGTTATATGCAAGTATGTTAAAGGGAGTGGCAGGTGGAATGCCATTTTTTGGTGAAGTAATGTGTGAAAGTCTGTAATGAACAAATGAAGAAAAAACAGTCTAAAATAAAGTAGCAAGAGGAAGAGGGTTTAGAAAACTAGCTTGTTGTGCTGCAATACCTAGAGAAATTAAAAAATGGCACACACATAAGCTAAATAAAACCAGGGCATTGAAAGGTTTAAATACTTACATAGACAAACGATGTGTATGGCATGTGAAAGATGGGATAAAGAAGTGATACTCCTGATCCTACCCACCTAGGTATCATGAGGATTAGTGATAACTGCATACTGAGCCAGCACTTCAGTGGTTGTCAAGCTGCACTCCTCCGATCCAGACAGCCGCCTTTCTTTCTGTCTCAGCCATATGTAGACTGCTGGTATTCTGTCCACAAGCATACAATCTCTCCTTGTTACACACAAAACTTTACTCATGCTACTCATTCATCAAACCCGAGATTTTCCTATGGTGAGAGCTATGCTGTAGCCCACCCTTTCGGCAAAATGGTAGGAGCAACAGACAGGAGCATCAGGCAGTTGTTGATTAGGTTAGGTTAGGTTAGGTTAGGTTAGGTTAGGTTAGCTAGGCTAGGCTAGGCTAGGCTAGGTTAGGCTAGGTTAGGTCAGGTTAGGTCAGTTTAGGTTCCTTTTCCCATTCCTATGCCCAACTAGATCAAAACAAGACCATTATGTAGCAGAAAACCTACCACTAGTTAGCACTCCAGAGATCGTTCCTGCTATGGGACTGCCACGGGTGGTGAAGACATCCACTTCCATGTAGTTTGCACGCCAACTTTCCTGTACATTCTGATCTACACCATCTAGTAGGAACTCCCGGGTTATGCTGTCTAGTGAGTGGCCATTCACCTGCAAAGTGAAATGCTTAACCAAAAGCAACCACGTACTATTGATTATATTCCTTTACCCCAATATGTCAGAACCACTAAACTCCATATCCTCTACTATTACAATTATTACCACTGACCACCACTAATCTACAGATATGCCTGCTACTTTGTCTAAAATTATGAAGGCCAACATGACAGTTTTTGGTTCCCAGTTATATGTATTAAATCATGAGCATACAGCCTTGGTTTGCTCACATACATCGACTTAAAGTGCAGGAATATACAAGTCAGCCAACTGTGCACCTGATCCATTCGATAAACAGGAAACCAAATATAGACATCCTATGTATATAACACAACATGTTTAGTAGCCAGTATAAAGCAGTATTAACCATATAAAGGACACCAGTTTCATACTGGTTTGCAATGCAAGAAGTATGCCTACTTGAATCCACATTTACAAAGTGATATCCCCTCAAATTCTCAAAAAAATTTCCATTGGTTTAATAATCTTTTAACATCCCTTTCCAGAATCAGAACTTTGAAGTGTTTTATATCTCAAGTGGTATGATGCAACTCACTCACCTTATGTAAAGTCAGTTCATCAAAATGGGCATTATCAACAGTGAGGGATGCAGCACTTATAAATCCAGTGATAGCTTGCTGACCGGAGTGGTACAACACTGTAGGAAGGGCATCCTTCAGAAGCTGTACCTCTGTCTGCAAGTATCACCAAGTGGTTAATCAACCAAGTTACTAGATGGTACAGCAAATGGAAAACCAGTATCCTGTCATAAAAGGGAATTCTCATGTACGATCAGTAAGGTTTTGACTTTTTTGAAGTATAACCATTATTTGATTATGAGCATTATCAGACTTGCCACTCCCTCATCCCATTTTTTGTGGAAATAACCAAGAGAACATTCATTTTAAATACCTGAAGCTCGCTTACAGCTGCAACATATTCCTCCAAGGATTGATTGGCAGAGCTCCCTTCTAAGGGGTTCCTGATGTTAACAGTCTGATCAATGGTAGTTGTTCCACTCACTGTTAGTTCTGGGAAGATGACCGGCCCACTCCATACCTTTCAAAAGACCAGTTCACGCTTTTTTCATATCCAACTGCCTCTCCTACCTTACCAAGTCAGCATCATTAAAAATCAACCTCATTTACAAATTTTGGTAATAGCCAAGCAACAGAATAAGTGACACTTGTAGATCCAGCAGTGATGTGCAGGCTGTAAGTGTGTTTAAATAGTTATATTCTAGAGGCATGAAGTTGTCTTGGGATAAGACCTGGGATGATGACTGTGAAAAAGAACTCAAAGTAACTGGAGTCTTGATATTGCAGGTGATGGACAAGTACCGAGAGTGGCAGGAAAGGGTAACAATGGAAGTAGAGTGAAGACTAGAGGTCAGTTGTGCAAGAAAATGAAATGTTATGATGGAGCAGAGGGCACTGAAAGAGAAGAGAGCAATGATATTGTGGTGGTGTGTTGGAATTAAAGGACTCTCTAAATTGCTGGTAGTACAAGAATGAAAGTTTTTATGTGCCCTAATGGCATCAGTCACAATACACGAGTCCTTGTTCAATTGGGTGTAGCCTTAATCAAATGAGGTCTTGAGAGGGTTTGGTCCAACTCTAGGTGGTTACCTCTCAAACATGCAAGAGTGTAGGACACTGATATGAAGAGATTGCCAAGTGCTGACAATCGCTGTTTATTGTAATTCAACTCCAAGACAAGTGCAGATTATGGCCCAGACACATAGAGGTGAGGTCACTGACAAGCATGGGAACTAATGGGAAAGAGCCTTACAAAGCTCCACTTTTACTGAACAACAGGCCAGTGAAAAAAGAAAGTTGGGAGGATATGTTATCCAAGTCTAAATGAATAACAGGCCAGTGAAAAAAGAAAGGTGGGAGGATATGTTATCCAAATCTAAATGAATAACAGGCCAGTGAAAAAAGAAAGTTGGGAGGATATTGTTATCCAAGTCTAAATGACTTTTTGAAGAATGAAAATGCAGGGGATGGACAAGACATTATATCCAAGGGCAAGGTTGTTTACAACCACAGAAGGTACTGGGAAAAAGACTTGCAATGCTCTTTTGCAATCCCATTAGGTAAAATGTCTAATGAAAAAAAATTAGTTTATGGAAACAATTGTAGTGATGTGAAAGCATGGAAGAATCAAGACGCACTAGAGCACAGGTTTAAGAGAAGTGTTCTACCCCCTTTTGCTGAGGATAGTATAAACTCCATTATATAAAAAATAGCTTTTATAAACCTCAATCACAAGTAAACTACTGGCATTCTGTCCAGAAACATGCATCCCTCCTTGTCATAAACAACACTTGACTCGCATAGATCATTATTCGTAACTGATTTTCCTGCGGAGCACCATTCAATAGCCTTGACTTTTGGCAAATTGGCAGAAGCAACAGATGGTAGCAGTATGTAGGAACATTTAGGCTGGAGCATTAGGTAATAGTAATAATAAGGAACATTAGGTAGAAGCCCTCTACGTAGCCTATTAAGGGTGAAGCAATAGAGGCTATGAAGTGGCACTGGAGTTCCCTAGATATGGAGAGACTACTGCCATGGACACCTATTTAAGGGAGTTCCACTTTACATTTAAAAGGCCAAGCGAGTGCTTTGACAGTTGCTGAAAGAGGAGTGGTAACTGGGAATACTGGATTCAATAAGCTGCACATGGGCAAGAGTATACATGTGAGGGACTGAGCATTAACATGCATAACTGGCCTGTTGCAATTCACTGGCTTGCACAGAAAAGGTTGTTATATGGAAGTATGTTAAAGGGAGTGGCAGGTGGAAAGCCATTTTTTGGTGAAGTGTGAAAGTCTGTAATGAACAAATGAAGAAAAAACAGTCTAAAATAAAAGAGCAAGAGGAAGAGGGTTTAGAAAAGTGGCTTGTTGTGTTGCAATACCTAGAGAAATTAAAAAATGGCACACACATAAGCTAAATAAAACCAGGGCACTGAAAGGTTTAAATACTTTTTTTTTTTTTTTTGCTTTGTCGCTGTCTCCCGCGTTTGCGAGGTAGCGCAAGGAAACAGACGAAAGAAATGGCCCAACCCACCCCCATACACATGTATATACATACGTCCACACATGCAAATATACATACCTACACAGCTTTCAATGGTTTACACCAGACGCTTCACATGCCCTGATTCAATCCACTGACAGCACGTCGACCCCGGTATACCACATCGTTCCAATTCACTCTACTTCTTGCACGCCTTTCACCCTCCTGCATGTTCAGGCCCCGATCACTCAAAATCTTTTTCACTCCATATTTCCACCTCCAATTTGGTCTCCCACTTCTCCTCGTTCCCTCCACCTCTGACACATATATCCTCTTGGTCAATCTTTCCTCACTCATTCTCTCCATGTGAAGAAACCATTTCAAAACACCCTCTTCTGCTCTCTCAACCACACTCTTTTTATTTCCACACATCTCTCTTACCCTTACATTACTTACTCGATCAAACCACCTCACACCACACATTGTCCTCAAACATCTCATTTCCAGCACATCCACCCTCCTGCGCACAACTATCCATAGCCCATGCCTCGCAACCATACAACATTGTTGGAACCACCATTCCTTCAAACATACCCATTACTTTGTGTAATGAAGACAATTGAGAAACATCATAAGCCAATATTCCTGTTTCATGATAAGAGAAGTGGACCAGGCAGTATGATACAGTGGTTAAATTGATGAAAACTACTATTGACGTTTGTGTAAATAAATTATACATTTCCCTTTTCCATAGCCAGAGGTTGAACCATTATGTGACATTCATTTTTCATTTCATTTCAAGCTAGAAGTTTCAGTTTTCTAAATTATTTCTTACATTGTTCATATGTATATATATATATATACATATATATATATATATGTTTGCTTTGAAGAATGTATGTGAGAAATACTTAGAAAAGCAAATGGATTTGTATGTAGCATTTATGGATCTGGAGAAGGCATATGATAGAGTTGATAGAGATGCTCTGCTCTGTGGAAGGTATTAAGAATATATGGTGTGGGAGGAAAGTTGTTAGAAGCAGTGAAAAGTTTTTATCGAGGATGTAAGACATGTGTACGTGTAGGAAAAGAGGAAAGTGATTGGTTCTCAGTGAATGTAGGTTTGCGGCAGGGGTGTGTGATGTCTCCATGGTTGTTTAATTTGTTTATGGATGGGGTTGTTAGGGAGGTAAATGCAAGAGTTTTGGAAAGAGGGGCAAGTATGAAGTCTGTTGGGGATGAGAGAGCTTGGGAAGTGAGTCAGTTCTTGTTCGCTGATGATACAGCGTTGGTGGCTGATTCATGTGAGAAACTGCAGAAGCTGGTGACTGAGTTTGGTAAAGTGTGTGGAAGAAGAAAGTTAAGAGTAAATGTGAATAAGAGCAAGGTTATTAGGTACAGTAGGGTTGAGGGTCAAGTCAATTGGGAGGTGAGTTTGAATGGAGAAAAACTGGAGGAAGTGAAGTGTTTTAGATATCTGGGAGTGGATCTGGCAGCGGATGGAACCATGGAAGTGGATCATAGGGTTGGGGAGGGGGCGAAAATTCTGGGGGCCTTGAAGAATGTGTGGAAGTCGAGAACATTATCTCGGAAAGCAAAAATGGGTATGTTTGAAGGAATAGTGGTTCCAACAATGTTGTATGGTTGCGAGGCGTGGGCTATGGATAGAGTTGTGCGCAGGAGGATGGATGTGCTGGAAATGAGATGTTTGAGGACAATGTGTGGTGTGAGGTGGTTTGATCGAGTGAGTAACGTAAGGGTAAGAGAGATGTGTGGAAATAAAAAGAGCGTGGTTGAGAGAGCAGAAGAGGGTGTTTTGAAGTGGTTTGGGCACATGGAGAGGATGAGTGAGGAAAGATTGACCAAGAGGATATATGTGTCGGAGGTGGAGGGAACGAGGAGAAGAGGGAGACCAAATTGGAGGTGGAAAGATGGAGTGAAAAAGATTTTGTGTGATCGGGGCCTGAACATGCAGGAGGGTGAAAGGAGGGCAAGGAATAGAGTGAATTGGAGCGATGTGGTATACCGGGGTTGACGTGCTGTCAGTGGATTGAATCAGGGCATGTGAAGCGTCTGGGGTAAACCATGGAAAGCTGTGTAGGTATGTATATTTGCGTGTGTGGACGTATGTATATACATGTGTATGGGGGGGGGGGTTGGGCCATTTCTTTCGTCTGTTTCCTTGCGCTACCTCGCAAACGCGGGAGACAGCGACAAAGTATAATAAAAAAAAATAATAATATATGGTATAAAAAAAAAAAAAAAAAAAAAAAATTATTTATTTTATTTATCATACTTTGTCGCTGTCTCCCGCGTTTGCGAGGTAGCGCAAGGAAACAGACGAAAGAAATGGCCCAACCCACCCCCATACACATGTATATACACACGTCCACACACGCAAATATACATACCTACACAGCTTTCCATGGTTTACCCCAGACGCTTCACATGCCTTGATTCAATCCACTGACAGCACGTCAACCCCGGTATACCACATCGCTCCAATTCACTCTATTCCTTGCCCTCCTTTCACCCTCCTGCATGTTCAGGCCCCGATCACACAAAATCTTTTTCACTCCATCTTTCCACCTCCAATTTGGTCTCCCTCTTCTCCTCGTTCCCTCCACCTCCGACACATATATCCTCTTGGTCAATCTTTCCTCACTCATTCTCTCCATGTGCCCAAACCACTTCAAAACACCCTCTTCTGCTCTCTCAACCACGCTCTTTTTATTTCCACACATCTCTCTTACCCTTACGTTACTCACTTGATCAAACCACCTCACACCACACATTGTCCTCAAACATCTCATTTCCAGCACATCCATCCTCCTGCGCACAACTCTGTCCATAGCCCACGCCTCGCAACCATACAACATTGTTGGAACCACTATTCCTTCAAACATACCCATTTTTGCTTTCCGAGATAATGTTCTCGACTTCCACACATTCTTCAAGGCCCCCAGAATTTTCGCCCCCTCCCCCACCCTATGATCCACTTCCGCTTCCATGGTTCCATCCGCTGCCAGATCCACTCCCAGATATCTAAAACACTTCACTTCCTCCAGTTTTTCTCCATTCAAACTCACCTCCCAATTGACTTGACCCTCAACCCTACTGTACCTAATAACCTTGCTCTTATTCACATTTACTCTTAACTTTCTTCTTCCACACACTTTACCAAACTCAGTCACCAGCTTCTGCAGTTTCTCACATGAATCAGCCACCAGCGCTGTATCATCAGATCGGGGAAGAGCAGTGTGGTTTCAGAAGTGGTAGAGGATGTGTGGATCAGGTGTTTGCTTTGAAGAATGTATGTGAGAAATACTTAGAAAAGCAAATGGATTTGTATGTAGCATTTATGGATCTGGAGAAGGCATATGATAGAGTTGATAGAGATGCTCTGTGGAAGGTATTAAGAATATATGGTGTGGGAGGAAAGTTGTTAGAAGCAGTGAAAAGTTTTTATCGAGGATGTAAGGCATGTGTACGTGTAGGAAGAGAGGAAAGTGATTGGTTCTCAGTGAATGTAGGTTTGCAGCAGGGTTGTGTGATGTCTCCATGGTTGTTTAATTTGTTTATGGATGGGGTTGTTAGGGAGGTAAATGCAAGTTTTGGAAAGAGGGGCAAGTATGAAGTCTGTTGGGGATGAGAGAGCTTGGGAAGTGAGTCAGTTGTTGTTCGCTGATATATATATATATATATCATTTATTTATTTATTTATTTTGCTTTGTCGCTGTATCCCGCGTTAGCGAGGCAGCGCAAGATAACAGATGAAAGAATGGCCCGACCCACCCACATACACATGTATATACATACATGTCCACACACGCACAATATACATACCTATACATCTCAATGTACACACATATATACACACACAGACATATACATATATACACATGTACATAATTCATACTGTCTGCCTTTATTTGTTCCCATCGCCACCTCGCCACACATGGAATAACAACCCCCTCCACCCTCATGTGTGCGAGGTAGCGCTAGGAGAAACACCAAAGGCCACATTCGTTCACACTCAGTCTCTAGCTGCCATGTAATAATGCACCGAAACCACAGCTCCCTTTCCACATCCAGGCCCCACACACTTTGCATGGTTTACCCTAGACGCTTCACATGCCCTTGTTCAATCCACTGACCGCACGTCGACCCCGGTATACCACATCGTTGCAATTCACTCTATTCCTTGCATGCCTTTCACCCTCCTGCATGTTCAGGCCCCGATCACTCAAAATCTCTTTCACTCCATCTTTCCACCTCCAATTTGGTCTCCCACTTCTCCTCGTTCCCTCCACCTCTGACACATATATCCTTTTGGTCAATCTTTCCCCACTCATTCTCTCCATGTGACCAAACCATTTCAAAACACCCTCTTCTGCTCTCCCAACCACACTCTTTTTATTTCCACACATCTCTCTCACCCTTACATTACTTACTCGATCAAACCACCTCACACCACATATTGTCCTCAAACATCTCATTTCCAGCACATCCACCCTCCTGCGCACAAGTCTATCCATAGCCCACGCCTCGTAACCATACAACATTGTTGGAACCACTATTCCTTCAAACATACCCATTTTTGCATTCCGAGATAATGTTCTCGACTTCCAAACATTCTTCAAGGCTCCCAGAATTTTCGCCCCCTCCCCCACCCTATGATTCACTTCCGCTTCCATGGTTCCACCCACTGCCAGATCCACTCCCAGATATCTAAAACACTTTACTTCCTTCAGTTTTTCTCCATTCAAACTTACCTCCCAATTGACTTGACCCTCAACCCTACTGTACCTAATAACCTTGCTCTTATTCACATTTACTCTTAACTTTCTTCTTTCATACACTTTACCAAACTCAGTCACCAGCTTCTGCAGTTTCTCACATGAATCAGCCACCAGCGCTGTAACATCAGCGAACAACAGGTGACTCACTTCCCAAGCTGTCTAATCCACAACAGACTTCATACTTGCCCCTCTTTCCAAAACTCTTGCATTCACCTCCCTAACAACCCCATCCATAAACAAATTAAACAACCATGGAGACATCACACACCCCTGCCGCAAACCTACATTCACTGAGAACCAATCACTTTCCTCTCTTCCTACACGTACACATGCCTTACATCCTCGATAAAAACTTTTCACTGATTCTAACAACTTGCCTCCCGCACCATATATTCTTAATACCTTCCACAGAGCATCTCTATCAACTCTATCATATGCCTTCTCCAGATCCATAAATTCTACATACAAATCCATTTGTTTTTCTAAGTATTTCTCATATACATTCTTCAAAGCAAACACCTGATCCACACATCCTCTACCACTCCAGAAACCACACTGCTCTTCCCAATTCTGATGCTCTGTACATGCCTTCACCCTCTCAATCAATACCCTCCCATATAATTTACCAGGAATACTCAACAAACTTATACCCCTGTAATTTGAGTACTCACTCTTATCCCCTTTGCCTTTGTACAATGGCACTATGCAAGCATTCTGCCAATCCTCAGGCACCTCACCATGAATCATACATACATTAATTCTCTATTTACCAAATCATTTTCCCTAACCCTCTCACTTTGCACACCACCTCGACCAAGACACCCCACATCTGCCACTCTATCATCAAACACATTCAACAAACCTTCAAAGTACTCACTCCATCTCATTCTCACATCACCACTACTTTTTATCACCTCCCCATTAGCCCCCTTCACTTCAGTGAAGGGGGCTGATGATAGGGAAAAAATGCAATTGAGTGGGAGATGTATAAAAGAAAGAGACAGGAGGTCAAGAGAAAGGTGCAAGAGGTGAAAAAGAGGGCAAATGAGAGTTGGGGTGAGAGAGTATCATTAAATTTTAGGGAGAAACAAAAAAATGTTCTGGAAGGAGGTAAATAAAGTGCGTAAGACAAGGGAGCAAATGGGAACTTCAGTGAAGGGCGCAAATGGGGAGGTGATAACAAGTGGTGGTGATGTGAGAAGGAGATGGAGTGAGTATTTTGAAGGTTTGTTGAATGTGTTTGATGATAGAGTGGTAGATATAGGGTGTTTTGGTCAAGGTGGTGTGCAAAGTGAGAGGGTTAGGGAAAATGATTTGGTAAACAGAGAAGAGGTAGTAAAAGCTTTCCGGAAGATGAAAGCCGGCAAGGCAGCAGATTTGGATGTTATTGCAGTGGAATTTATTAAAAAAGGGGGTGACTGTACTATTGACTGGTTGGTAAGGTTATTTAATGTATGTATGACTCATGGTGAGGTGCCTGAGGATTGGCGGAATGCGTGCATAGTGCACATTGTACAAAGGCAAAAGGGATAAGAGTGAGTGCTCAAATTAGAGGTATAAGTTTGTTGAGTATTCCCGGTAAATTATATGGGAGGGTATTGATTGAGAGGGTGAAGGCATGTACAGAACATCAGATTAGGGAAGAGCAGTGTGGTTTCAGAAGTGGTAGAGGATGTGTGGATCAGGTGTTTGCTTTGAAGAATGTATATGAGAAATACTTAGAAAAGCAAATGGATTTGTATGTAGCATTTATGGATCTGGAGAAGGCATATGATAGAGTTGATAGAGATGCTCTGTGGAAGGTATTAAGAATATATGGCGTGGGAGACAAGTTGTTAGAAGCAGTGAAAAGTTTTTATCGAGGATGTAAGGCATGTATACGTGTAGGAAGAGAGGAAAGTGATTGGTTCTCAGTGAATGTAGGTTTGCGGCAGGGGTGTGTGATGTCTCCATGGTTGTTTAATTTGTTTATGGATGGGGTTGTTAGGGAGGTGAATGCAAGAGTTTTGGAAAGAGGGGCAAGTATGAAATCTGTTGGGGATGAGAGAGCTTGGGAAGTGAGTCAGTTGTTGTTCGCTGATGATACAGCGCTGGTGGCAGATTCATGTGAGAAACTGCAGAAGCTGGTGACTGAGTTTGGTAAAGTGTGTGAAAGAAGAAAGTTAAGAGTAAATGTGAATAAGAGCAAGGTAATTAGGTACAGTAGGGTTGAGGGTCAAGTCAATTGGGAGGTAAGTTTAAATGGAGAAAAACTGGAGGAAGTAAAGTGTTTTAGATATCTGGGAGTGGATCTGGCAGCGGATGGAACCATGAAAGCGGAAGTGGATCATAGGGTGGGGGAGGGGGCGAAAATCCTGAGAGCCTTGAAGAATGTGTGGAAGTCGAAAACATTATCTCGGAAAGCAAAAATGGGTATGTTTGAAGGAATAGTGGTTCCAACAATGTTGTATGGTTGCGAGGCATGGGCTATGGATAGAGTTGTGCGTAAGAGGATGGATGTGCTGGAAATGAGATGTTTGAGGACAATGTGTGGTGTGAGGTGGTTTGATCGAGTAGGTAATGTAAGGGCAAGAGAGATGTGTGGAAATAAAAAGAGCGTGGTTGAGAGAGCAGAAGAGGGTGTTTTGAAATAGTTTGGGCACATGGAGAGAATGAGTGAGGAAAGAGGATATATGTGTCAGAGGTGGAGGGAACGAGGAGAAGTGGGAGACCAAATTGGAGGTGGAAAGATGGAGTGAAAAAGATTTTGTGTGATCGGGGCTTGAACATGCAGGAGGGTGAAAGGAGGGCAAGGAATAGAGTGAATTGGATCGATGTGGTATACCGGGGTAGACGTGCTGTCAGTGGATTGAATCAGGGCATGTGAAGCGTCTGGGGTAAACCATGTAAAGTTGTGTGGGGCTTGGATGTGGAAAGGGAGCTGTGGTTTCGGGCATTATTGCATGACAGCTAGAGACTGAGTGTGAACGAATGTGGCCTTTGTTGTCTTTTCCTAGTGCTACCTCGCACACATGAGGGGGGAGGGGATGGTATTCCATGTGTGGCGAGGTGGCGATGGGAATGAATAAAGGCAGACAGTGTGAATTGTGTGCATGGGTATATATGTATGTGTCTGTGTGTGTATATATAAGTGTACATTGAGATGTATAGGTATGTATATTTGCATGTGTGGACGTGTATGTATATACATTGTGTATGGGGGTGGGTTGGGCCATTTCTTTCGTCTGTTTCCCTGCGCTACCTCGCAAACGCAGGAGACAGCGAAAAAAAAAAAAACCTTACCCTTACATTACTTACTCGATCAAACCACCTCACACCACATATTGTCCTCAAACATCTCATTTCCAGCATATCCACCCTCCTGCGCACAACTCTATCCATAGCCCATGCCTCGCAACCATACAACATTGTTGGAACTACTATTCCTTCAAACATACCCATTTTTGCTTTCCGAGATAATGTTCTCGACTTCCAAACATTCTTCAAGGCTCCCAGAATTTTCGCCGCCTCCCCAACCCTATGATTCACTTCCACTTCCATGGTTCCATCCGCTGCCAGATCCACTCCCAGATATCTAAAACTCTTTACTTCCTCCAGTTTTTCTCCATTCAAACTTACCTCCCAATTGACTTGACCCTCAGCCCTACTGTACCTAATAACCTTCCTCTCATTCACATTTACTCTTAACTTTCTTCTTTCACACACTTTACCAAACTCAGTCACCAGCTTCTGCATTTTCTTACATGAATCAGCCACCAGCGCTGTTTCATCAGCGAACAACAACTGACTCACTTCCCAAGCTCTGTCATCCAGAACAGACTGCATACTTGCCCCTCTTTCCAAAACTCTTGCATTCACCTCCCTAACAACTCCATCCATAAACAAATTAAACAACCATGGAGACATCACACACCCCTGCCGCAAACCCACATTCACTGAGAACCAATCACTTTCCTCTCTTCCTACACGTACACATGCCTTACATCCTCGATAAAAACTTTTCACTAGTTCTAACAACTTGCCTCCCACACCATATACTCTTAAAACCTTCCACGGAGCATCTCTATCCACTCTATCATATGCCTTCTCCAGATCCATAAATGCTACATACAAATCCATTTGTTTTTCTAAGTATTTCTCACATACATTCCTCAAAGCAAACACCTGATCCACACATCCTCTACCACTTCTGAAACCACACTGCTCTTCCCCAATCTGATGCTCTGTACATGCCTTCACCCTCTCAATCAATACCCTCCCATATAATTTACCAGGAATACTCAACAAACTTATACCTCTGTAATTTGAGCACTCAATCTTATCCCCTTTGCCTTTGTACAATGGCACTATGCATGCATTCCGCCAATCCTCAGGCACTTCAACATGAATCATACATACATTAATTAACCTTACCAACCATTCAACAATACAGTCACCCCCTTTTTTAATAAATTCCACTGCAATACCATCCAAACCTGCTGCCTTGCCGGCTTTCATCTTCCGTAAAGCTTTTACTACCTCTTCTCTATTTACCAAATCATTTTCCCTAACCCTCTCACTTTGCACACCACCTCGACCAAAACACCCTATATCTGCCACTCTATCATCAAACACATTCAACAAACCTTCAAAATACTTTTGATCAATCATGCAAAGATGTAAAAAATAAAACTTTGCAGATATACCTTAAATAAATTGCTGAAGTGGAATTAGGGTAGAGGCTCGCTATGATGGGTAACAAAAAATTGGTAAGAGTATAAAGGATAAGTGGCAACTGGTACAGTACCAGATATTAACAGGATATGTGGCATACAGGCTGTAAATATAGCCTTTCACCAAAATATCATAAGAATATACAGCAGAGGTGGCGAGAAGACAGAGCAAGACAAGTGTGACATGCTGTTGTCAAGAGAAAATATGACGAACATGTATACTGTCATCTGAGATTATCTAGGCTTACCAGCATTAAGGTGATCGGCTGTGAATGCATTGACAAATGTCTTTCTGCCTCTAATAATAGAGGAACCATCAGAAGTCAGGACAGCTTGGTTTCTTATTTCAGACACATCTACACCATTTACCAGCACCCCTTTGCTGCCTCTACCAGAAAGGGTTGAATTTATCTTGAGATCCCTCACAGTTAGACCTTTTGTGAAACTTGTCACATTTTATTACCTGCAACACAAATGTACTGTCAAATCAAATGGTTCACTTAGGTTACATTCATAAACAAAAATTGCAAATGTCATATGGATCAGAAGAGAGCACCATACCACATCTTCATTCTGAAGAACAGCCAAACAGTACAGCTCATCAATATTCACATTGTTGATGGTATCCACTTTAAGAACACCAATGTATATATCATTAAGGAACTGTACCCTAGCTGTTGAAGAAAAAATATACCATAATTGATACAGGAAGCTTGAAAAAATATACATCTTTGAAATGCTGTCCATACAAAATACTTCAGGCAGTTAAAAGAACTAATTATACCCCCAAAGATTGGCAAGAAATATTTTTTTTTTCTTTTTTTTTTGCTTTGTCGCTGTTTCCCGCGTTTGCGAGGTAGCGCAAGGAAACAGATGAAAAAAATGGCCCAACCCACCCCCATACACATGTACATACATACGTCCACACACGCAAATATACATACCTACACAGCTTTCCATGGTTTACCCCAGTCGCTTCACATGCCCTGATTCAATCCACTAACAGCGCGTCAACCCCGGTATACCACATCGATCCAATGCACTCTATTCCTTGCCCGCCTTTCACTCTCCTGCATGTTCAGGCCCCGATCACACAAAATCTTTTTCACTCCACCTTTCCACCTCCAATTTAGTCTCCCACTTCTCCTCGTTCCCTCCACCTCTGACACATATATCCTCTTGGTCAATCTTTCCTCACTCATTCTCTCCATGTGCCCAAACCATTTCAAAACACCCTCTTCTGCTCTCTCAACCACGCTCTTTTTATTTCCACACATCTCTCTTACCCTTACGTTACTTACTCGATCAAACCACCTCACACCACACATTGTCCTCAAACATCTCATTTCCAGCACATCCATCCTCCTGCGCACAACTCTATCCATAGCCTACGCCTCGCAACCATACAACATTGTTGGAACCACTATTCCTTCAAACATACCCATTTTTGCTTTCCGAGATAAGGTTCTCGACTTCCACACATTCTTCAAGGCTCCCAGAATTTTCGCCCCCTCCCCCACCCTATGATCCACTTCCGCTTCCATGGTTCCATCCGCTGCCAGATCCACTCCCAGATATCTGAAACACTTTACTTCCTCCAGTTTTTCTCCATTCAAACTTACCTCCCAATTGACTTGACCCTCAACCCTACTGTACCTACTAACCTTGCTCTTATTCACATTTACTCTTAACTTTCTTCTTTCACACACTTTACCAAACTCAGTCACCAGCTTCTGCAGTTTCTCACATGAATCAGCCACGAGGGCTGTATCATCAGCGAACAACAACTGACTCATTTCCCAAGCTCTCTCATCCACAACAGACTTCATACTTGCCCCTCTTTCCAAAACTCTTGCATTCACCTCCCTAACAACCCCATCCATAAACAAATTAAACAACCATGGAGACATCACACACCCCTGCCGCACACCTACATTCACTGAGAACCAATCACTTTCCTCTCTTCCTACACGTACACATGCCTTACATCCTTAATAACAAAATTTCACTGCTTCTAACAACTTGCCTCCCACACCATATATTCTTAATACCTTCCACAGAGCATCTCTATCAACTCTATCATATGCCTTCTCCAGATCCATAAATGCTACATACAAATCCATTTGCTTTTCTAAGTATTTCTCACATACATTCTTCAAAGCAAACACCTGATCCACACATCCTCTACCACTTCTGAAACCACACTGCTCTTCCCCAATCTGATGCTCTGTACATGCCTTCACCCTCTCAATCAATACCCTCCCATATAATTTACCAGGAATACTCAACAAACTTATACCTCTGTAATTTGAGCACTCACTCTTATCCCCTTTGCCTTTGTACAATGGCACTATGCACGCATTCCGCCAATCCTCAGGCACCTCACCATGAGTCATACATACATTAAATAACCTTACCAACCAGTCAACAATACAGTCACCCCCTTTTCTTTTTTATAAATTCCACTGCAATACCATCCAAACCTGCTGCCTTGCCGGCTTTCATCTTCAGCAAAGCCTTTACTACCTCTTCTCTGTTTACCAAATCATTCTCCCTAACCCTCTCACTTTGCACACCACCTCGACCAAAACACCCAATATCTGCCACTCTATCATCAAACACATTCAACAAACCTTCAAAATATTCACTCCATCTCCTTCTCACATCACCACTGCTTGTTATCACCTCCCCATTTGCGCCCTTCACTGAAGTTCCCATTTGCTCCCTTGTCTTACGTACTTTATTTACCTCCTTCCAAAACATCTTTTTATTCTCCCTAAAATTTAATGATACTCTCTAACCCTAACTCTCATTTGCCCTCTTTTTCACCTCTTGCACCTTTCTCTTGACCTCCTGTCTCTTTCTTTTATACATCTCCCACTCAATTGCATTTTTTCCCTGCAAAAATGGTCCAAATGCCTCTCTCTTCTCTTTCACTAATAATCTTACTTCTTCATCCCACCACTCACTACCCTTTCTAATCAACCCACCTCCCACTCTTCTCATGCCACAAGCATCTTTTGTGCAATCCATCTCTGATTCCCTAAATACACCCCATTCCTCCCCCACCCCCCTTACTTCCATTGTTCTCACCTTTTTCCATTCTGTACTCAGTCTCTCCTGGTACTTCCTCACACAAGTCTCCTTCCCAAGCTCACTTACTCTCACCATCCTCTTCACCCCAACATTCACTATTCTTTTCTGAAAACCCATACAAATCTTCACCTTAGCCTCCACAAGATAATGATCAGACATCCCTCCAGTTGCACCTCTCAGCACATTAACATCCAAAAGTCTCTCTTTCGCGCGCCTGTCAATTAACACGTAATCCAATAACGCTCTCTGGCCATCTCTCCTACTTACATACGTATACTTATCTATATCTCGCTTTTTAATCCAGGTATTCCCAATCACCAGTCCTTTTTCAGCACATAAATCTACAAGCTCTTCACCATTTCCATTTACAACACTGAACACCCCATGTATACCAATTATTCCCTCAACTGCCACATTACTCACCTTTGCATTCAAATCACCCATCATTATAACCCGGTCTCGTGCATCAAAACCACTAACATACTCATTCAGCTGCTCCCAAAACACTTGCCTCTCATGATCTTTCTTCTCATGCCCAGGTGCATATGCACCAATAATCACCCATCTCTCTCCATCAACTTTCAGTTTTACCCATATTAATCGAGAATTTACTTTCTTACATTCTATCACATACTCCCACAACTCCTGTTTCAGGAGTACTGCTACTCCTTCCCTTGCTCTTGTCCTCTCACTAACCCCTGACTTTACACCCAAGACATTCCCAAACCACTCTTCCCCTTTACCCTTGAGCTTCATTTCACTCAGAGCCAAAACATCCAGGTTCCTTTCCTCAAACATACTACCTATCTCTCCTTTTTTCACATCTTGGTTACATCCACACACATTTAGACACCCCAGTCTGAGAATTCGAGGAGGATGAGCACTCCCCGCGTGACTCCTTCTTCTGTTTCCCATTTTAGAAAGTTAAAAATACAGGAGGGGAGGATTTCTGGCCCCCCGCTCCCGATACCTTAAATAAATTGCTGAAGTGGAATTAGGGTAGAGGCTCGCTATGATGGGTAACAAAAAATTGGTAAGAGTATAAAGGATACGTGGCAACTGGTACAGTACCAGATATTCACAGGATATGTGGCATACATGCTGTAAATATAGCCTTTCACCAAAATATCATAAGAATATACAGCAGAGGTGGCGAGAAGACAGAGCAAGACAAGTGTGACATGCTGTTGTCAAGAGAAAATATGAAGAACATGTATTATGTCATCTGAGATTATCTAGGCTTACCAGCATTAAGGTGATTGGCTGTGAATGCATTGACAAATGTCTTTCTACCTCTAATAACAGAGGAACCACCAGAAGTCAGGACAGCTTGGTTTCTTATTTCAGACGCATCTACACCATTTACCAGCACCCCTTTGCTGCCTCTACCAGAAAGGGTTGAATTTATCTTGGGATTCCTCACAGTTAGACCTTTTGTGACACTTAAGTCACATTTTATTACCTGCAACACAAATGTACTGTCAAATCAAATGGTTCACTTAGGTTATATTCATATACAAAAATTGCAAATGTCATATGGATCAGAAAAGAAACCATACCACATCTTCATTCTGAAGAACAGCCAAACAGTACAGCTCATCAATATTCACATTGTTGATGGTATCCACTTTTAAGAACACCAATGTATATATCATCAAGGAACTGTACCCTAGTAAGATTATTAGTGAAAGAGAAGAGAGAGGCATTTGGACAATTTTTGCTGGGAAAAAATGCAATTGAGTGGGAGATCTATAAAAGAAAGAGACAGGAGGTCAAGAGAAAGGTGCAAGAGGTGAAAAAGAGGGCAAATGAGAGTTGGGGTGAGAGAGTATCATTAAATTTTAGGGAGAATAAAAAGATGTTCTGGAAGGAGGCAAATAAAGTGCGTAAGACAAGGAAGCAAATGGGAACTTCAGTGAAGGCCGCAAATGGGGAGGTGATAACAAGTAGTGGTGATGTGAGGAGATGGAGTGAGTATTTTGAAGGTTTGTTGAATGTGTTTGATGATAGAGTGGTAGATATAGGGTGTTTTGGTCGAGGTGGTGTGCAAAGTGAGAGGGTTTGGGAAAATGATTTGGTAAACAGAGAAGAGGTAGTAAAAGCTTTGCAGAAGATGAAAGCCGGCAAGGCAGCAGGTTTGGATGGTATTGCGGTGGAATTTATTAAAAAAGGGGGTGACTGTATTGTTGACTGGTTGGTAAGGTTATTTAATGTATGTATGACTCATGGTGAGGTGCCTGAGGATTGGCGGAATGCGTGCATAGTGCCATTGTACAAAGGCAAAGGGGATAAGAGTGAGTGCTCAAATTACAGAGGTATAAGTTTGTTGAGTATTCCTGGTAAATTATATGGGAGGGTATTGATTGAGAGGGTGAAGGCATGTACAGAGCATCAGATTGGGGAAGAGCAGTGTGGTTTCAGAAGTGGTAGAGGATGTGTGGATCAGGTGTTTGCTTTGAAGAATGTATGTGAGAAATACTTAGAAAAGCAAATGGATTTGTATGTAGCATTTATGGATCTGGAGAAGGCATATGATAGAGTTGACAGAAATGCTCTGTGGAAGGTATTAAGAATATATGGTGTGGGAGGCAAGTTGTTAGAAGCATTGAAAAGTTTTTATCGAGGATGTAAGGCATGTGTACGTGTAGGAAGAGAGGAAAGTGATTGGTTCTCAGAGAAAGTAGGTTTGCGGCAGGGGTGTGTGATGTCTCCATGATTGTTTAATTTGTTTATGGATGGGGTTGTTAGGGAGGTGAATGCAAGAGTTCTGGAAAGAGGGGCAAGTATGAAGTCTGTTGTGGATGAGAGAGCTTGGGAAATGAGTCAGTTGTTGTTCGCTGATGATACAGCGCTCGTGGCTGATTCATGTGAGAAACTGCAGAAGCTGGTGACTGAGTTTGGTAAAGTGTGTGAAAGAAGAAAGTTAAGAGTAAATGTGAATAAGAGCAAGGTTATTAGGTACAGTAGGGTTGAGGGTCAAGTCAATTGGGAGGTAAGTCTGAATGGAGAAAAACTGGAGGAAGTAAAGTGTTTTAGATATCTGGGAGTGGATCTGGCAGCAGATGGAACCATGGAAGCGGAAGTGAATCATAGGGTGGGGGAGGGGGTGAAAATCCTGGGAGCCTTGAAGAATGTGTGGAAGTCGAGAACCTTATCTCGGAAAGCAAAAATGGGTATGTTTGAAGGAATAGTGGTTCCAACAATGTTGTATGGTTGTGAGGCGTGGGCTATGGATAGAGTTGTGCGCAGGAGGGTGGGTGTGCTGGAAATGAGATGTTTGAGGACAATGTGTGGTGTGAGTTGGTTTGATCGAGTAAGTAATGTAAGGGTAGGAGAGAAGTGTGGAAATAAAAAGAGCGTGGTTGAGAGAGCAGAATGAGTGAGGAAAGATTGACCAAGAGTGTGTGGAAGTCGAAAACATTATCTTGGAAATCAAAAATGGGTATGTTTGAAGGAATAGTGGTTCCAACAATGTTGTATGGTTGCGAGGCGTGGGCTATGGATAAGAGTTGTGTGCAGGAGGGTGGATGTGCTGGAAATGAGATGTTTAAGGACAATATGTGGAGAGGTGGTTTGATCGAGTAAGTAATGTAAGGGTAAGAGAGATGTGTGGAAATAAAAAGTGTGGTTGAGAGAGCAGAAGAGGGTGTTTTGAAATGGTTTGGTCACATGGAGAGAATGAGTGAGGAAAGATTGACCAAGAGGATAATGTGTCAGAGGTGGAGGGAACGAGGAGAAGTGGGAGACGAAATTGGAGGTGGAAAGATGGAGTAAAAAAGATTTTGAGTGATTGGGGCCTGAGCATGCAGGAGGGTGAAAGGCGTGCAAGGAATAGAGTGAATTGGAACGATGTGGTATACCGGGGCCGATGTGCTGTCAGTGGATTGAACCAGGGCATGTGAAGTGTCTGGGGTAAACCATGGAAAGTTCTGTGGGGCCTGGATGTGGAAAGGGAGCTGTGGTTTCAGTGCATTATTACATGACAGCTAGAGACTGAGTGTGAACGAATGGGGCCTTTGTTGTCTTTCCTAGCACTACTTCACACACGAGGGGGGAGGGGGTTGTTATTACATGTGTGGTGAGGTGGCGATGGAAATGAATAAAGGCAGACAGTATGAAGTATGTACACGTGTATATATGTATATGTCTGTGTGTGTATATACATGTATATGTTGGGATATAGAGGTATGTATATTTGCGTGTGTGGACGTGTATGTATATACATATGTATGTGGGTGGGTTGGGCCATTCTTTCGTCTGTTTCTTTGCGCTACCTCGCTAATGCAGGAGACAGCGACAAAGCAAAATAATAATAATATAATATATATAAGCAAATGAGAGTTGGGGTGAGAGAGTATCATTAAATTTTAGGGAGAATAAAAAGATGTTCTGGAAGGAGGTATATAAAGTGCGTAAGACAAGGGAGCAAATGGGAACTTCAGTGAAGGGCACAAAGGGGGGAGGTGATAACAAGTAGTGGTGATGTGAGAAGGAGATGGAGTGAGTATTTTGAAGGTTTGTTGAATGTGTTTGATGATAGAGTGGCAGATATAGGGTGTTTTGGTCGAGGTGGTGTGCAAAGTGAGAGGGTTAGGGAAAATGATTTGGTAAACAGAGAAGAGGTAGTAAAAGCTTTGCGGAAGATGAAAGCCGGCAAGGTAGCAGGTTTGGATGGTATTGCAGGGGAATTTATTAAAAAAGGGGGTGACTGTATTGTTGACTGGTTGGTAAGGTTATTTAATGTATGTATGACTCACGGTGAGGTGCCTGAGGATTGGCGGAATGCGTGCATAGTGCCACTGTACAAAGGCAAAGTGGATAAGAGTGAGTGCTCAAATTACAGAGGTATAAGTTTGTTGAGTATTCCTGGTAAATTATATGGGAGGGTATTGATTGAGAGGGTGAAGGCATGTACAGAGCATCAGATTGGGGAAGAGCAGTGTGGTTTCAGAAGTGGTAGAGGATGTGTGGATCAGGTGTTTGCTTTGAAGAATGTATGTGAGAAATACTTAGAAAAGCAAATGGATTTGTATGTAGCATTTATGGATCTGGAGAAGGCATATGATAGAGTTGACAGAGATGCTCTGTGGAAGGTATTAAGAATATATGGTGTGGGAGGCAAGTTGTTAGAAGCAGTGAAAAGTTTTTATCGAGGATGTTAGGCATGTGTACGTGTAGGAAGAGAGGAAAGTGATTGGTTCTCAGTGAATGTAGGTTTGCGGCAGGGGTGTGTGATGTCTCCATGGTTGTTTAATTTGTTTATGGATGGGGTTGTTAGGGAGGTGAATGCAAGAGTTTTGGAAAGAGGGGCAAGCATGAAGTCTGTTGGGGATGAGAGAGCTTGGGAAGTGAGTCAGTTGTTGTTCGCTGATGATACAGCGCTCGTGGCTGATTCATGTGAGAAACTGCAGAAGCTGGTGACTGAGTTTGGTAAAGTGTGTGAAAGAAGAAAGTTAAGAGTAAATGTGAATAAGAGCAAGGTTATTAGGTACAGTAGGGTTGAGGGTCAAGTCAATTGGGAGGTGTTTGAATGGAGAAAAACTGGAGGAAGTGAAGTGTTTTAGATATCTGGGAGTGGATCTGGCAGCGGATGGAACCATGGAAGCGGAAGTGGATCATAGGGTGGGGGAGGGGGCGAAAATTCTGGGAGCCTTGAAGAATGTGTGGAAGTCAAGAACATTATCTCGGAAAGCAAAAATGGGTATGTTTGAAGGAATAGTGGTTCCAACAATGTTGTATGGTTGCGAGGCGTGGGCTATGGATAGAGTTGTGCGCAGGAGGATGGATGTGCTGGAAATGAGATGTTTGAGGACAATGTGTGGTGTGAGGTGGTTTGATCGAGTAAGTAACGTAAGGGTAAGAGAGATGCGTGGAAATAAAAAGAGCGTGGTTGAGAGAGCAGAAGAGGGTGTTTTGAAATGGTTTGAGCCCATGGAGAGAATGAGTGAGGAAAGATTGACCAAGAGGATATATGTGTCGGAGGTGGAGGGAACGAGGAGAAGAGGGAGACCAAATTGGAGGTGGAAAGATGGAGTGAAAAAGATTTTGTGTGATCGGGGCCTGAACATGCAGGAGGGTGAAAGGAGGGCAAGGAATAGAGTGAATTGGAGCGATGTGGTATACCGGGGTTGATGTGCTGTCAGTGGATTGAATCAGGGCATGTGAAGCGTCTGGGGTAAACCATGGAAAGCTATGTAGGTATGTATATTTGCGTGTGTGGACGTATGTATATACATGTGTATGGGGGTGGGTTGGGCCATTTCTTTCGTCTGTTTCCTTGCGCTACCTCGCAAACGCGGGAGACAACGACAAAGCAAAAAAAAAAAAAAAAAAAAAAAAAAAAAAAAAAAATATAAACATTCATTAAACATGTCAATTTTGGCACTTGTCACCACGAACGTTAACTTAGGTCAAATTTCAAAAGCTCATCTTCATTCAATACAAATATTTTACCTAATTTTACATCACAAACCAAATCTTGACCCATATTTTACACAGCCCTCACTAATATCACCCATCACTCGGATCTTTCACAACAATTAACACTTCCATATACTTTCTCCATCTGTTAATACTCTCAAAAACACACCACAATACCACTGAAAATCACTTCCTCTACACATCTAAATTAATTACTGATAATAAATCTTATTAAACATGTCAATTTCGGCAATTGTTACCACGAACGTTAACTTAGGTCAAATTTCAAAAGCACATCTTCATTCAATACAAATATTTTACCTAATTTTACATCACAAACCAAATCTTGACCCATATTTTACACAGCCCTCACTAATATCACCCATCACTCGGATCTTTCACAACAATTAACGCTTCCATATACTTTCTCCATCTGTTAATACTCTCAAAAACACACCACAATACCACTGAAAATCACTTCCTCTACACATCTAAATTAATTACTGATAATAAATCTTATCAAACATGTCAATTTTGGCACTTGTTACCACGAACGTTAACTTAGGTTAAATTTCAAAAGCTCATCTTCATTCAATACAAATATTTTACCTAATTTTACATCACAAACCAAATCTTGACCCATATTTTACACAGCCCTCACTAATATCACCCATCACTCGGATCTTTCACAACAATTAACACTTCCATATACTTTCTCCATCTGTTAATACTCTCAAAAACACACCACAATACCACTGAAAATCACTTCCTCTATACATCTAAATTAATTACTGATAATAAATCTTATGCGCAACATTATCATCTTAAAAAGACCCACTTCCAGTACTTCATACATTTTTGACATCATTCACTCATTCAACATAATATTACCAATGTAATACACCTACTATACAACTAATAAGCTATTATACATTTTTTACATCAACTTATGTAATACACCTACAATATAACTAACAAAAAGCTATTATACATTTTTCACATTAACTCCGAAACCAATTAACCGCAATACATCACCCTACCTCCCTAACACTCAACACAATTAACTTTTTGAGTACTATATAAATTAGAGAAATGTTAAGCAACAGAGCAATCAATGAACAACTTTTATCCTACAGTATTTCAACATTTATACAACTAGATCACAGTGTGATGTTTCAATACATGCAATCAGGTTTTCTATTTACACTTACTAGACACACTTCAATTATCTTTAATGATGGTACAAGGCATGTTTTTATATATATACTAACTAGACACACTTTAATTATCTTTAATGATGGCACAAGTCATGTTTTTATATATATACTAACTAGACACACTTTAATTATCTCTAATGATGGCACTAGGCATGTTTTTATGTCTGCTTCAATTACATCTGTTTTTCACAAACTTCATACTCAAACCTCACATTTCCCATGATGTACACACCCCTAACTACTATGATTTTAAAACTATTCTCAAAAATTTTAATTTTAAAGTCTTCTTACGCATCTTTTAATTAACGAATATACTAGCATGGTTCATTACAAATATATTATGACAAATATCTAAAATAAAATTAACTCCTGATATATATATATATATATATATATATATATATATATATATATATATATAAGATGTTCTGGAAGGAGGTAAATAAAGTGCGTAAGACAAGGGAGCAAATGGGAACTTCAGTGAAGGGCGCAAATGGGGAGGTGATAACAAGTAGTGGTGATGTGAGAGGGAGATGGAGTGAGTATTTTGAAGGTTTGCTGAATGTGTTTGATGATAGAGTGGCAGATATAGGGTGTTTTGGTCGAGGTGGTGTGCAAAGTGAGAGGGTTAGGGAAAATGATTTGGTAAACAGAGAAGAGGTAGTGAAAGCTTTGCGGAAGATGAAAGCTGGCAAGGTAGCAGGTTTGGATGGTATTGCAGTGGAATTTATTAAAAAAGGGGGTGATTGTATTGTTGACTGGTTGGTAAGGTTATTTAATGTATGTATGACTCATGGTGAGGTGCCTGAGGATTGGCGGAATGCGTGCATAGTGCCATTGTACAAAGGCAAAGGGGATAGGAGTGAGTGCTCAAATTACAGAGGTATAAGTTTGTTGAGTATTCCTGGTAAATTATATGGGAGGGTATTGATTGAGAGGGTGAAGGCATGTACAGAGCATCAGATTCGGGAAGAGCAGTGTGGTTTCAGAAGTGGTAGAGGATGTGTGGATCAGGTGTTTGCTTTGAAGAATGTATGTAAGAAATACTTAGAAAAGCAAATGGATTTGTATGTAGCATTTATGGATCTGGAGAAGGCATATGATAGAGTTGATAGAGATGCTCTGTGGAAGGTATTAAGAATATATGGTGTGGGAGGAAAGTTGTTAGAAGCAGTGAAAAGTTTTTATCGAGGATGTAAGGCATGTGTACGTGTAGGAAGAGAGGAAAGTGATTGGTTCTCAGTGAATGTAGGTTTGCGGCAGGGGTGTGTGATGTCTCCATGGTTGTTTAATTTGTTTATGGATGGGGTTGTTAGGGAGGTAAATGCAAGAGTTTTGGAAAGAGGGGCAAGTATGAAGTCTGTTGGGGATGAGAGAGCTTGGGAAGTGAGTCAGTTGTTGTTCGCTGATGATACAGCGCTGGTGGCGGATTCATGTGAGAAACTGCAGAAGCTGGTGACTGAGTTTGGTAAAGTGTGTGGAAGAAGAAAGTTAAGAGTAAATGTAAATAAGAGCAAGGTTATTAGGTACAGTAGGGTTGAGGGTCAATTCAATTGGGAGGTGAGTTTGAATGGAGAAAAACTGGAGGAAGTGAAGTGTTTTAGATATCTGGGAGTGGATCTGGCAGCGGATGGAACCATGGAAGCGGAAGTGGATCATAGGGTGGGGGAGGGGGCGAAAATTCTGGGGGCCTTGAAGAATGTGTGGAAGTCGAGAACATTATCTCGGAAAGCAAAAATGGGTATGTTTGAAGGAATAGTGGTTCCAACAATGTTGTATCGTTGTGAGGCGTGGGCTATGGATAGAGTTGTGCGCAGGAGGATGGATGTGCTGGAAATGAGATGTTTGAGGACAATGTGTGGTGTGAGGTGGTTTGATCGAGTGAGTAACGTAAGGGTAAGAGAGATGTGTGGAAATAAAAAGAGCGTGGTTGAGAGAGCAGAAGAGGGTGTTTTGAAGTGGTTTGGGCACATGGAGAGAATGAGTGAGGAAAGATTGACCAAGAGGATATATGTGTCGGAGGTGGAGGGAACGAGGAGAAGAGGGAGACCAAATTGGAGGTGGAAAGATGGAGTGAAAAAGATTTTGTGTGATCGGGGCCTGAACATGCAGGAGGGTGAAAGGAGGGCAAGGAATAGAGTGAATTGGAGCGATGTGGTATACCGGGGTTGACGTGCTGTCAGTGGATTGAATCAAGGCATGTGAAGCGTCTGGGGTAAACCATGGAAAGCTGTGTAGGTATGTATATTTGCGTGTGTGGACGTATGTATATACATGTGTATGGGGGGGGGTGGGCCATTTCTTTCGTCTGTTTCCTTGCGCTACCTCGCAAACGCGGGAGACAGCGACAAAGTATAATAAATAAAATAAAAATAAAATATATATATATATATTCAAGTGATACAACTTTTCGGTTTTCTTATATTCCTATCTATTCATTCATTACGGTCTAATAAACTAATATAATGTGTAATATTTTATGTGTGACCTCAAATTATATTACAAATTATAAATCCACTTACACATGCCAGCCAGCCATTAACCGTCTCCATTCTAGAAAAATGTCGAGTCAAAAATCTAAATATTACTAACAACATACCAAGGAAGCAGATCCTATCACCTTCCTCACTACAAATATGTACATTTCCTACATACAGCCTCTGACCTACATATTACCCTATTACATACCACAAACTCAATCAAAATAAAAAAAAAAAATTAAAAAACTATTATTCCATTATAAATATTTCCCATGATGGAAATTCCACCTTTAAATATATAACTCGACTCAAAGTGCTCATTACTCGTTGAAGATCAGGGAAAACGTAACCCCAAACACCTTCCCCACAAGAAATATGTACATTTCCTACATACAACTTCTGGCCTACATATTACCATCTCACATGCCACAAACTGGCTATTAAAAGAACAATACATTTAAAAACCAATTACTACATCACCTGCAACATGCACATGATGGAAATTCCACCATTAAATAAATAACTCGACTTAAAGTGTTCATTACTCGTTGAAGATCTGGGAAAACGTAACCCCCATAACGCACACAACTCACTCCTGACCCATTGCCTTCTAAAAACAGAATAAAAATACACCAAACGCCACAACCCTTATCTATTTTCACAACAATAAAATGTAAAATACATAAATAGAACCATTTTCTCCCGACGCCGAAACCACAACAATCCACCATTTGCCTCCCGATCACTACCATCCCCCAAACCCCATCCACTTTACCCTCTGCCCTACGCTCTATTATAACCGTAACCTATTAAATAACACTAATTATACTCAATAACAACTCATACTCATTACAACGTTATTTTTTCTTACCTCTAAGCACTTAATTACCATCCGAAAACACAAGATTTTCCAGGAGACGCCAGTAGTCGCTGGTTGTGTGTGTACCATCCACCAAGCCGTGACGTCATTACAGAAAATGGAAACCTTCCCAGAGAAAACTGTGTTCTTATAGCGCTAACTCAACTATAATAGATATATCGTTTTTATTGTCGGAAATGGCTGATAGGTGTTGTGGCCTGCCTACACCTGGTGTGGCCCGCCTGCACCGGGTGTGGCCCACCTACAGCTGGTGTGGCCCGCGTACACCAGGTGCGGCCCGCCTACAGCTGGTGTGGCCCGCGTACACCAGGTGTGGCCCGCCTACACCTGGTGTGGCCCGCCTACAACTGGTGTGGCCCGCCTACAGCTGGTGTGGCCCGCGTACACCAGGTGTGGCCCGCCTACACCTGGTGTGGCCCGCCTACAACTGGTGTGGCCCGCGTACACCAGGTGTGGCCCGCCTACACATGGTGTGGACCGCCTACACCAGGTGTGGCCCGCCTACACCTGGTATGGCCCGCCTACAACTGGTGTGGCCCGCGTACACCAGGTGTGGCCCGCCTACACATGGTGTGGACCGCGTACACTAGGTGTGGCCCGCCTACAACTGGTGTGGCCCGCGTACACCAGGTGTGGCCCGCCTACACATGGTGTGGACCGCCTACACCAGGTGTGGGCTACATGTATGGTGGGCTGACCCACTATCATGTTCAACACATTAACTTCGCCATCATTGGTCACACACACACACACACCATCATCACAATGTTACCACTCATATCTCTCCTCATGTTAGCCGAGGTCAACTTACTACCTCATGACATCATCATACCTCACATTAAGGTCCCGTCTTCTTGAACATCCAGCCTTCAAAAACGAAAATGTATTGTCTCACTTTACCTATTGGTATTATATACATATACAGTAGACAAGTACAACGGTAGACACAGTTATCCCTCCTAAATAAAGTCACTGAACAAATAAAACCATCGTGTGTGTGTGTGTGTGTGTGTGTGTGTGTGTGTGTGTAGAGTGGAGTCTCCTTGATGGACTTTGTAGTGAATTGTTAATGCTTCCTCTCAGCCATACCTACCTGACTTGTTTCCTAGGACGTATAAAGTCATGCCCATATTTACCTGAACATGATACATATGGCTCCCAACCCAGCATTATTGTAACCACATACATCAAACGTTACTGCCATTCCCATGTAATGTCACACATCAATATCAGTACTATACGGTCGTCACAAATATCACTATGATGAAATCACATAACATACATCACCTGAGTCATAAGGTCACATGATAAACATCACCTGAGTCATAAGGTCACATGATATACATCACCTGAGTCATAAGGTCACATGATAAACATCACCTGAGTCATAAGGTCACATGATAAACATCACCTGAGTCATAAGGTCACATGATAAACATCACCTGAGTCATAAGGTCACATGATAAACATCACCTGAGTCACAAGGTTACATGATAAACATCACCTGAGTCATAAGGTCACATGATAAACATCACCTGGGTCATAAGGTCACATGATAAACATCACCTGAGTCATAAGGTCACATGATAAACAGCACCTGAGTCATAAGGTCACAGGATAAACATCAACTGGTTATACGACCTCGTCAGAGATATCACTAGATTCATAAAATCTCATCACATGTCACAAGGTCACATTAAGCACATTATTGGTCATAAGGTCACATCAAACACATCACTAGAGTCATAAGGTCACATCATACACATCACTAGAGTCATAAAGTCACATCAAACATCACTGGAGTCGTAAGGTCACATCAAATATCACTAGAGTCGTAAGGTCACATCAAACATCACTAGAGTCGTAAGGTCACATCAAACATCACTAGAGTCGCAAGGTCACATCAAACATCACTAGAGTCGTAAGGTCACATCAAACATCACTAGAGTCGTAAGGTCACATCAAATATCACTAGAGTCGTAAGGTCACATCAAACATCACTAGAGTATGATGTTAGGATGTAAATAACTTTAAGTATTGCCTGGCATCTCCTGATGAGGTGCACTGTCACCATGAAACGTCATGCTACATGGAGAGAAAAATTCCATGTTATACATGATTGTAGGAACTCCTACTGAAGTACGATTTCACCATATATATATATATATATATATATATATATATATATATATATATATATATATATATATATATACATAAATGGGGAGGTGATAACAAGTAGTGGTGATGTGAGAAGGAGATGGAGTGAGTATTTTGAAGGTTTGTTGAATGTGTTTGATGATAGAGTGGCAGATATAGGGTGTTTTGGTCGAGGTGGTGTGCAAAGTGCGAGGGTTAGGGAAAATGAGTTGGTAAACAGAGAAGAGGTAGTAAAAGCTTTGCGGAAGATGAAAGCCGGCAAGGCAGCAGGTTTGGATGGTATTGCAGTGGAATTTATTAAAAAAGGGGGTGACTGTATTGTTGACTGGTTGGTAAGGTTATTTATTGTATGTATGACTCATGGTGAGGTGCCTGAGGATTGGCGGAATGCGTGCATAGTGCCATTGTACAAAGGCAAAGGGGATAAGAGTGAGTGCTCAAATTACAGAGGTATAAGTTTGTTGAGTATTCCTGGCAAATTATATGGGAGGGTATTGATTGAGAGGGTGAAGGTATGTACAGAGCATCAGATTGGGGAAGAGCAGTGTGGTTTCAGAAGTGGTAGAGGATGTGTGGATCAGGTGTTTGCTTTGAAGAATGTATGTGAGAAATACTTAGAAAAGCAAATGGATTTGTATGTAGCATTTATGGATCTGGAGAAGGCATATGATAGAGTTGATAGAGATGCTCTGTGGAAGGTATTAAGAATATATGGTGTGGGAGGCAAGTTGTTAGAAGCAGTGAAAAGTTTTTATCGAGGATGTAAGGCATGTGTACGTGTAGGAAGAGAGGAAAGTGATTGGTTCTCAGTGAATGTAGGTTTGCGGCAGGGGTGTGTGATGTCTCCATGGTTGTTTAATTTGTTTATGGATGGGGTTGTTAGGGAGGTGAATGCAAGAGTTTTGGAAAGAGGGGCAAGTATGAAGTCGGTTGGGGATGAGAGAGCTTGGGAAGTGAGTCAGTTGTTGTTCGCTGATGATACAGCGCTGGTGGCTGATTCATGTGAGAAACTGCAGAAGCTGGTGACTGAGTTTGGTAAAGTGTGTGAAAGAAGAAAGTTAAGAGTAAATGTGAATAAGAACAAGGTTGTTAGGTACAGTAGGGTTGAGGGTCAATTCAATTGGGAGGTGAGTCTGAATGGAGAAAAACTGGAGGAAGTGAAGTGTTTTAGATATCTGGGAGTGGATCTGGCAGCGGATGGAACCATGGAAGCAGAAGTGGATCATAGGGTGGGGGAGGGGGCGAAAATTCTGGGAGCCTTGAAGAATGTGTGGAAGTCGAGAACATTATCTCGGAAAGCAAAAATGGGTATGTTTGAAGGAATAGTGGTTCCAACAATGTTGTATGGTTGCGAGGCGTGGACTATGGATAGAGTTGTGCGCAGGAGGATGGATGTGCTGGAAATGAGATGTTTGAGGACAATGTGTGGTGTGAGGTGGTTTGATCGAGTGAGTAACGTAAGGGTAAGAGAGATGTGTGGAAATAAAAAGAGCGTGGTTGAGAGAGCAGAAGAGGGTGTTTTGAAATGGTTTGGTCACATGGAGAGAATGAGTGAGGAAAGATTGACCAAGAGGATATATGTGTCGGAGGTGGAGGGAACAAGGAGAAGAGGGAGACCAAATTGGAGGTGGAAAGATGGAGTGAAAAAGATTTTGTGTGATCGGGGCCTGAACATGCAGGAGGGTGAAAGGAGGGCAAAGAATAGAGTGAATTGGATCGATGTGGTATATCGGGGTTGACGTGCTGTCAGTGGGTTGAATCAAGGCATGTGTATGGGGGTGGGTTGGGCCATTTCTTTCGTCTGTTTCCTTGCGCTACCTCGCAAACGCGGGAGACAGCGACAAAGAAAAAAAAAAAAAAAAGGCCCAGTCCTCTGTTCTTAGCGCTACCTCACTAATGCGGGAAATGGCGAATAGTATGAAAAATATATATATATATATATATATATATATATATTATCCCTGGGAATAGGGGAGAAAGAATACTTCCCATGTATTCTCTGCGTGTCGTAGAAGGCGACTAAAAGGGAAGGGAGCGGGGGGCTGGAAATCCTCCCCTCTCATTTTTTTTTTTCCAAAAGAAGGGGGTTGTTATTCCATGTGTGGCAAGGTGGCGATGGGAACAAATAAAGGCAGACAGTATGAATTATGTACATGTGTATATATGTATATGTCTGTGTGTGTATATATATGTGTACATTGAGATGTATAGGTATGTATATGTACGTGTGTGGATGTGTATGTATATACATGTGTATGTGGGTGGGTTGGGCATTCTTTCGTCTGTTTCCTTGTGCTACCTCGCTAACGCGGGAGACAGCGACAAAGCAAAATAAATAAATAAATAAATGATTTTGAAAATAAAACACTCAAGTAATGCTCCAAATCACACACTGTAACTCTTACTGTCTTTTCTAAACTTTATGTAGCAGTGAAGAACAAAATCACTCAATATCCAAAGCCACTTTCAATGCGCAGCTAAATGAGTAACTTCCTGTGGTTATGGTCGCTGGGATGGGTTAATATGGAAGCAAATACACACAGTGCTCAGCTTTCCAGCAACTGAATATAAACATGAAACCCAAACAATCACATATGACTGGAAAACATTAAAATTATGATAAATATTAGCTGCTATGTGAAATTAGAAGATTTTATAGATTTTGCTTGATGTGATAAGATCACGAAATATGTCATATTCAATAAAAAAAGTAACAGAAAAAACAGTGTATGCCTTAGTAATGTTCTAAGGAGCTGGTAAAACAATGTTTGGCAAATTTATTTTACAGCCAATCATCAACAATATGGTCTCACAAACTGATAGGCATCTTAAATAGCAATCGAATAAAGTTGAGGAACTATTTCTTCCTTATGAAATGAAGGAAAATCATAAAAGAATGATAAAGCAACCAAGTAACATGTGATATAGGCCTGAACTTAATCAGGGGCAAATAAGAAATTTGTGGTGGTACCATAATGGTAACATAACAGCACGCATTTAAAGCAACATGTTGTTGACATTTCCTCAGGCAATGGTGCCACCTTATTGTATATATAATGTTTTGATGATATATATATCAAGAACATGTCTGTTCAGTTCCACATATCTCTAGTGCTTCTGAAGCTATGCGGAAATGTTTCATTTACTTTATCCCCACATTTTCCATAATCTTCATTGCCCTCCCCACTATTACATATTCATTATCAATCCATTAATCTATGTCACTATGTTTCATCAATACCCTTCTAAAACACTTGCGCTGGGCATTAACAGCTAACTGACATGCTTTTCTTCCACTTCCATACGTTAGTTCTGTTGCGTGTTTATAAGGTCTATCATTACAAAAGAGTGAGGTACTACGTTTCACACATTAGATTCACGGCACCAATAATCCAAAGCTGTACAATGTAGCAACACCATCAAGTAAATATATTTCATTAATATTTGTAAGGTTATCAGGTGGTGGCCTAAATCCAATGGGGGTCGAATGGTACTAATGAAGCCGAGGACAGCGGCCAGTCAGAACCATCGGCATCAACCAAGACAATAGTAAACTTTCATGTCTGTCTACATGAGGTTTTTCAGTCCGCATTGGGCAACATAGACAGTACCAGAGAGACTTAGTCTTAGAACAATAAAACCGGAAGGTGTGAAGAAATTTCTCGCTCGAGGGATGAAACTTGACGTTAACTATGGCATAAAGCCAAGATAACGAACTAACCTCAAGGTTTAGTTACAGTCACCATTGGCCCTCCATGGATCCCCATAGGTATTAGACTGTGTGGTGACTGTTTACTATCAACTTTGTACTGAGTGGTGACTGTTTACCATCAACTTTGTACTGAGTGGTGACTGTTTACTATCAACTTTGTACTGAGTGGTGACTGTTTACTATCGACTTTGTCCTGAGTGGTGACTGTTTACTATCGACTTTGTACTGAGTGGTGACTGTTTACTATCGACTTTGTACTGAGTGGCGACTGTTTACTATCGACTTTGTACTGAGTGGTGACTGTTTACTATCGACTTTGTCCTGTGTGGTGACTGTTTACTATCGACTTTGTCCTGTGTGGTGACTGTTTACTATCGACTTTGTCCTGTGTGGTGACTGTTTACTATCGACTTTGTCCTGTGTGGCGACTGTTTACTATCGACTTTGTCCTGTGTGGTGACTGTTTACTATCGACTTTGTACTGAGTGGTGACTGTTTACTATCGACTTTGTCCTGTGTGGCGACTGTTTACTATGAGGTGCCGGTCGCACTTGGGGGCCCTTATTCCAAGTCTACATTCACAGGCTCATTTACCTACGAGCGGTTAGTTTAGGGTGGATTTGGACCTGGATGAGCGAAATGGATACAAATTAGAACTCAACTTGATTGCGCTGGGTGACGTGTGGTTATGCCCGATCACTTTGTAAGGGCCATGGAAGAACGGTGCCTCGTCAAGATGCAAAGACAGAAAACCACGACATCTACATTTCTTTAATAGCTTATGGCTTTAGTTCACTTACTACCTATACATCACATCACTCGCCATGTAATTGGTATTAAGAAACTGGAAAATAGATCCATTACCTTGGTCATTTTGAGAAGGGGATGAAATTCTCCGGCCAGCCAGCGTGTGTTGTTATGTTTGGGTCAGCTGGCCTTGAACGACGAGCCTAAATTATTTCTTTATTTATGTATTACAATGATATAAGAAACCTTTAAAATGTATCTATCAAGATTCTACAATTTATTTATTATAAGTAAAATTATAAAAACTCCTTTATATGGGTTATTTAGCTTTCGTCTCTTATCAAGGCATTTACTATCCTACCATTGTAGATAAAGATGACTGGTAGTCGTATCCCTCCGCTGTTCTCAATACTCAAAACATATTTCATAAAACGGTGTCAATAATGTTTTTGTTAAAGTAAATAACCAATTTGTAATTGCGTATCTGCTTATGTATTAGTTTATGACAAGTGATGTCTTCGCACGAGCCAAGTTCCTTGGTGCTGTCCTCTTTCAGTTTCATAACTCAATTTATTCCATCCATACACTCTTCTTACTAGACAATTACTTGTCTAGATTTTTTATATCATTTTTTTCTATAAAAGTTCATGATAAGGCTGTGCGCTGTTTATTAAACTGGGTTAGAAGCCTTAAAGATTCTGATCCAGTTACCCTTTACTCGTCTCTCATCCCTAGTGGACACATTTATGGCCTCTTATCTATCACTGTAGCTCGGCTATCATCCTGGTATCATCTCCCTTGCCTTCTTCTAGACCCCCTCTATCTCTTCCTCTAATTTTGGCCCTAAGTTATGAGCAGTTGATTTGAATACTTTCTTCTTCATCTATTTTAACAAGTTGACTATACACTTTGGACTCCTCTTAAGTCCTTGAAACACAGATATATTCCTGGAACTTTATTTCCCTCTGGATAATATTCATATCAAAGCATTCTTTCACAATGTCCCAATCACTTTACTCTCCATTTACTCAAGTTCAGTTTCGTCAAAATATTCTAGACCTCTTGTTCAGTTGTGGTCGAGAGAAGGTATAGGGGAAAAAAGGAGTTTTGAAAGCATTGAATAGGGACAGAGTGAGAAAAGGGAAAGTACAGGGAGGGAGTAAGCACTTGGTTGAGGTGTACTGGAGGAGGTGTACTAGAGTTTACTGTAACCATTGCAAGTGTTAGGTGACAGAAAAGGTTGTGAATGTCCCCTTGTTAGCAGAGGAAAAGGTTGCTTTGTCCTCTTGTTAGCAGAGGAAAAGGTTGTGATTGTCCCCTTGTTAGCAGAGGAAAAGGTTGTGATTGTCCCCTTGTTAGCAGAGGAAAAGGTTGTGATTGTCCTCTTGTTAGCAGAGGAAAAGGTTGCTTTGTTCCCTTGTTAGCAGAGGAAAAGGTTGTGATTGTCCTCTTGTTAGCAGAGGAAAAGGTTGTGAATGTCCTCTTGTTAGCAGAGGAAAAGGTTGTTTTGTCCCCTTGTTAGCAGAGGAAAAGGTTGTGATTGTCCTCTTGTTAGCAGAGGAAAAGGTTGTGATTGTCCCCTTGTTAGCAGAGGAAAAGGTTGCTTTGTTCCCTTGTTAGTAGAGGAAAAGGTTGTGATTGTCCTCTTGTTAGCAGAGGAAAAGGTTGTTTTGTCCCCTTGTTAGCAGAGGAAAAGGCTGTGATTGTCCTCTTGTTAGCAGAGGAAAAGGTTGTTTTGTCCCCTTGTTAGCAGAGGAAAAGGTTGTGATTGTCCTCTTGTTAGCAGAGGAAAAGGTTGTTTTGTCCTCTTGTTAGCAGAGGAAAAGGCTGTGATTGTCCTCTTGTTAGCAGAGGAAAAGGTTGTGATTGTCCCCTTGTTAGCAGAGGAAAAGGCTGTGATTGTCCTCTTGTTAGCAGAGGAAAACGTTGTGATTGTCCCCTTGTTAGCAGAGGAAAAGGTTGCTTTGTTCCCTTGTTAGTAGAGGAAAAGGTTGTGATTGTCCTCTTGTTAGCAGAGGAAAAGGTTGTGATTGTCCCCTTGTTAGCAGAGGAAAAGGTTGCTTTGTCCCCTTGTTAGCAGAGGAAAAGGTTGTGATTGTCCTCTTGTTAGCAGAGGAAAAGGTTGTGATTGTCCCCTTGTTAGCAGAGGAAAAGGTTGCTTTGTCCTCTTGTTAGCAGAGGAAAAGGTTGTGATTGTCCTCTTGTTAGCAGAGGAAAAGGTTGTGATTGTCCCCTTGTTAGCAGAGGAAAAGGTTGCTTTGTCCCCTTGTTAGCAGAGGAAAAGGTTGTGATTGTCCTCTTGTTAGCAGAGGAAAAGGTTGTGATTGTCCCCTTGTTAGCAGAGGAAAAGGTTGTGATTGTCCCCATGTTAGCAGAGGAAAAGGTTGTGATTGTCCTCTTGTTAGCAGAGGAAAAGGTTGTGATTGTCCCCTTGTTAGCAGAGGAAAAGGTTGTGATTGTCCCCTTGTTAGCAGAGGAAAAGGTTGTGATTGTCCTCTTGTTAGCAGAGGAAAAGGTTGTGATTGTCCTCTTGTTAGCAGAGGAAAAGGTTGCTTTGTCCTCTTGTTAGCAGAGGAAGGAGTTGGGAAATACGCGTCTCAGAGCCAGTAGACTTGTCGACTGCTCCAGATGGCAAGATTGGGACTACCAGTACTCTTTTGGTGTTGGTGTCAACCTTGTTATGCTCACGGGTCATGGTGTTGGACTAGTGGCAGCCTAGGTCAATGCCAGTGGCCAATGGGGTGTCACGAAAAAGCCGTTGATTGGTGGAAGTCATGATGTGAGGAGGGGGTTGACCTCCCAATTTAAAGGTTGGGGTCAGCGACCAGTGGGAAAGTCTACCTGGGTCACATGAGGCTAATGTATTTGAGACATCCATGAGTCGCTGTCAAAGAGATTTGCTGGACACATGTGCCACAAAACAATAGTACTATGCTATTCCCTAACTCGACCCTTTCTTTTGGATGAACATTAGGGCAACGGTGAGGTAAAGGCTTCTGTTGGATGGGCAGCTAGTGCTGGTAAGGTATGGGAGAGTGGCAGAAGGTCTGGTCAAATTTTATCAATGGTGGCTGTAGAATGCAAGAGACAAGAGGATAGACATTATTTTGTAGTTGTAAGATGCAGCTGGGCGAGTGGAAAGGAGGTATTATGACAACAGCAGGGCAAGGGGAATGTCGGGTTGAGGATGGAAGGATGGCAAATGTCAATGTGTGAATTATGTCCAGCTCTCTCTCTCTCTCTCTCTCTCTCTCTCTCTCTCAGTCATTCTGAGAGTCACTAGATTAATGGATATTCTTGAATGTCGAATGTGTCCTTTGCTGTGATTTCTGACTGAGGATCACACTTGGGAAATGTGGAGAACACACAAATGCTTTGTGGGAAAAGAGAAAGGTACAGCAGCTCGGGGCGAGATGCTGTAAGTGGTGCAGGGTTAGATGAGGTGAGTTGAGGCGAGTTAGGAGTCCTGTGGTGCTGGTGGCAATGCAAGAGTTGTGAGGTAAAGTGCCTCATGGCTCTGGGGCAGGAGTCCAGGAGGAAAGATTGTCCCCTGGAACTTCTACAGGAGGAAGGTGCCGAGGTTATGCAGCAGGAGAGGAGGCGTTGAAGAGATCTAAATCCCCTTTGGCGTCTTTAAAGACCTTTACAGGGGAATAGTGGCATCTGAAGGGAAAGAGACAATTTAAAAGTTTACTTAAAAGACCCTTTAGGGGTGCCAAAGTTCAATACAGTTGCATGGTGGCATACAAAAATTAAAAGACAAATCAAAAGTTTAATTCAAATCCCCTTTGGCGGCACCAAAGGCAATTACAGGGGCATAGAGGCATCCAAAAGCAAAGAAACAAATGGAACGTTTTCTTTAATGCCACTTTGGGGATGCCAAAGGGCAAGAGAATTGCGTGGAGGCATCCAAAAATTTAGAGGAAAATTGAAGGATTAATCTAAATCCCCTTTGGCGTCTTCAAAGGCCGTTAAAGGGGAATAGTGGCATCTAAAGGGAAAGAGACAATCTAAAAGTTTACTTAAAAGACCCTTTGGGGGTGCCAAAGTCCAATACAGTGGCATCGAAAATATAAAAGACAAATCAAAAGTTTAATTCAAATCCCCTTTGGCGGCGCCAAAGGCAATTACAGGGGCATAGAGGCATCCACAAGCAAAGAAACAAAAGGAACGTTTAGTTTAATGTCCCTTTTGGGGGTGCTAAAGGTTAAGAGAGTGGCGGGGGAGGCATCCCAAAATATTGAGGGAAATTAAAGGTTTAATATAAATCCCCTTTGGCGTCACCAAAGGCCTTTTCAAGGGAAAAGTGGCATCTGAAGGGATAGAGACAAATTGAAAGTTTACTAAAAAGACACTTTGGGGGTGCCAAAGTCCAATAGAGTGGTGTGGTGGCATCGAAAAACATAAAGACATATTAAAGGCTAAATTTAAATCCCCTTCGGCGGAGCCAAAGGATATTACAGGGGCATACAGACATCCAAAAGCAAAGAAACAAATGGAAAGTTTACTTTAATGCCACTTTGGGGGTGTCAAATGGCAAGAGAGTCGCGTGGAGGCATCCAAAAATATAGAGAGAAATTGAAGGTTTAATATAAATCCCCTTTGGCGTCTTCAAAGGCTTTTACAGGGGATTAGAGGCATCTAAAGGGTAAAAGACAAATTGAAAGTTTACTTAAAAGATCCTTTGGGGGTGCCAAAGACCAATACAGTTGCAGGGTGGCATCCAAAAATAAAAAGACAAATTAAATGTTTGTTTTAAATCCCTTTGACGCCGCGAAAGGCAATTACAGGGGCATAGAGGCATCAAAAGGGAAAGAAACATTTGGAAAGCTTACTTTAATGCCACTTTGGGGATGCCAAAGGGCAAGAGAATTGCGTGGGGGCATCCAAAAAATTAGAAGAAAATTGAAGGATTAATCTAAATCCCCTTTGGCGTCTTCAAAGGCCTTTTCAGAGGAATAGTGGCATCTGAAGCGAAAGAGACAAATTAAAAGTTTACTTAAAAGCCACTTTGGGGGTGCCAAAGGGCAAGAGAATTGCGGTGAGGCATCCTAAAATTTAGAGGAAAATTGAAGGATTAATCTAAATCCCCTTTGGCGTCTTCAAAGGCCTTTACAGTGGAATACTGGCATCTGAAGGGAAAGAAACAATTTAAAAGTTTACTTAAAAGACCGTTTAGGGGTGCCAAAGTCCAATACAGTTGCATGATGTCATCCAAAAATAAAAAAAATGAATGTTTAGTTTAAATCCCCTTTGGAGCCGCCAACGGCAATTACATGGGCATAAAGGCATCAAAAGGGAAAGAAACATTTGGAAAGATTACTTTAATGCCACTTTGGGGATGCCAAAGAGAGAGAGAATTCGGTGGAGGCATCCAAAAATTTAGAGGAAAAGTGAAGGATTAATCTAAATCCCCTTTGGCGTCTTCAAAGGCCTTTACAGGGGATTACTGGCATCTGAAGGGAAAGAGACAAATCAAAAGTTTACTTAAAATACGGTTTAGGGGTGCCAAAGTCCAATATAGTTGCATGATGTCATCCAAAAATAAAAAGATAAATTAACGGTTTAGTTTAAATCCCCTTTGGAGCCGCCAAGGGCAATTACAGGGGCATAGAGGCATCAAAAGGGAAAGAAACATTTGGAAAGCTTACTTTAATGCCACTTTGGGGATGCCAAAGGGCAAGAGAATTGCGTGGAGGCATCCAAAATTTTAGAGAAAATTGAAGGATTAATCTAAATCCCCTTTGGCGTCTTCAAAGGCCTTTACAGGGGAATACTGGCATCTGAAGGGAAAGAGACAAATCAAAAGTTTACTTAAAAGACGGTTTAGGGTGCCAAAGTCCAATACAGTTCCATGATGTCATCCAAAAATGAAAAGAGAAATTAACGGTTTACTTTAAATCCCCTTTGAAGCCGCCAAAGGCAATTACAGGGGCATAGAGGCATCAAAAGGGAAAGAAACATTTGGAAAGCTTACTTTAATGCCACTTTGGGGATGCCAAAGGGCAAGAGAATTGCGGTGAGGCATCCAAAAATTTAGAGGAAAATTGAAGGATTAATCTAAATGCCCTTTGGCGTCTTCAAAGGCCTTTACAGGGGAATACTGGCATCTGAAGGGAAAGAGACAATTTAAAAGTTTACTTAAAAGACCGTTTAGGGGTGCCAAGGTCCAATACAGTTGCATGGTGGCATCCAAAAATAAAAAGACATATTAACGGTTTACTTTAAATCCCCTTTGGCGCCGCCAAAGGCAATTACAGGGGCATAGAGGCATCAAAAGGGAAAGAAACATTTGGAAAGCTTACTTTAATGCCACTTTGGGGATGCCAAAGGGCAAGAGAATTGCGTGGAGACATCCAAAATTGTAGAGGAAAATTGAAGGATTAATCTAAATCCCCTTTGGCGTCTTCAAAGGCCTTTACAGGGGAATACTGGCATCTGAAAGGAAAGAGACAAATCAAAAGTTTACTTAAAAGACCGTTTAGGGGTGCCAAAGTCCAATACACTTGCATGATGTCATCCAAAAATAAAAAGACATATTAACGGTTTACTTTAAATCCCCTTTGAAGCCGCCAAAGGCAATTACAGGGGCATAGAGGCATCAAAAGGGAAAGAAACATTTGGAAAGCTTACTTTAATGCCACTTTGGGGATGCCAAAGGGCAAGAGAATTGCGGTGAGGCATCCAAAAATTTAGAGGAAAATTGAAGGATTAATCTAAATCCCCTTTGGCGTCTTCAAAGGCCTTTACAGGGGAATACTGGCATCTGAAGGGAAAGAGACAAATCAAAAGTTTACTTAAAAGACCGTTTAGGGGTGCTCAGGTACAATACAGTTGCATGGTGGCATCCAAAAATAAAAAGACATATTAACGGTTTACTTTAAATCCCCTTTGGAGCCGCCAAAGGCAATTACAGGGGCATAGAGGCATCAAAAGGGAAAGAAACATTTGGAAAGCTTACTTTAATGCCACTTTGGGGATGCCAAAGGGCAAGAGAATTGCGTGAAGGCATCCAAAAATTTAGAGGAAAAGTGAAGAATTAATCTAAATCCCCTTTGGCGTCTTCAAAGGCCTTTACAGGGGAATACTGGCATCTGAAGGGAAAGAGACAAATTAAAAGTTTACTTAAAAGACCGTTTAGGGGTGCCAAAGTCCAATACAGTTACATGGTGGCATCCAAAATTAAAAAGACAAATCAAATGTTTAGTTTAAATCCCCTTTGGCGCCGCCAAAGTTAATTAGCGGAGCATAGAGGCATCAAAAGGGAAAGAAACATTTGGAAAGCTTACTTTAATGCCACTTTGGGGATGCCAAAGAGCAAGAGAATTGCGGTGAGGCATCCAGAAAATTAGAGGAAAATTGAAGGATTAATCTAAATCCCCTTTGGCGTCTTCAAAGGCCTTTACAGGGGAATACTGGCATCTGAAAGGAAAGAGACAAATCAAAAGTTTACTTAAAAGACCGTTTAGGGGTGCCAAAGTCCAATACAGTTGCATGATGTCATCCAAAAATAAAAAGAGAAATTAACGGTTTACTTTAAATCCCCTTTGGAGCCGCCAAAGGCAATTGCAGGGGAATAGAGGCATCAAAAGGGAAAGAAACATTTGGAAAGCTTACTTTAATGCCACTTTGGGGATGCCAAAGGGCAAGAGAATTGCGGTGAGGCATCCAGAAATTTAGAGGAAAATTGAAGGATTAATCTAAATGCCCTTTGGCGTCTTCAAAGGCCTTTACAGGGGAATACTGGCATCTGAAGGGAAAGAGACAAATCAAAAGTTTACTTAAAAGACCGTTTAGAGGTGCCAAAGTCCAATACAGTTGCATGATGTCATCTAAAAATAAAAAGACAAATTAACGGTTTACTTTAAATCCCCTTTGGAGCCGCCAAAGGCAATTACAGGGGCATAGAGGCATCAAAAGGGAAAGAAACATTTGGAAAGCTTACTTTAATGCCACTTTGGGGATGCTAAAGGGCAAGAGAATTGCAGTGAGGCATCCAAAAATTTAGAGGAAAATTGAAGGATTAATCTAAATCCCCTTTGGCGTCTTCAAAGGCCTTTACAGGGGAATACTGGCATCTGAAGGGAAAGAGACAAATCAAAAGTTTACTTAAAAGACCGTTTAGAGGTGCCAAAGTCCAATACAGTTGCATGATGTCATCTAAAATAAAAAGAGAAATTAACGGTTTACTTTAAATCCCCTTTGGAGCCGCCAAAGGCAATTACAGGGGCATAGAGGCATCAAAAGGGAAAGAAACATTTGGAAAGCTTACTTTAATGCCACTTTGGGGAAGCTAAAGGGCAAGAGAATTGCGGTGAGGCATCCAAAAATTTAGAGGAAAATTGAAGGATTAATCTAAATCCCCTTTGGCGTCTTTAAAGGCCTTTACAGGGGAATAGTGGCATCTAAAGGGAAAGAGAATATTTAAAAGTTTCCTTAAAAGACCGTTTAGGGGTGCCAAAGTCCAATACAGTTGCATGATGTCTTCTAAAAATAAAAAGAGAAATTAACGGGTTAAGTTTAAATCCCTTTGGAGCCGCCAAAGGCAATTACAGGGGCATAGAGGCATCAAAAGAGAAAGAAACATTTGGAAAGCTTACTTTAATGCCACTTTGGGGATGCCAAAGGGCAAGAGAATTGCGGTGAGGCATCCTAAAATTTAGAGGAAAATTGAAGGATTAATCTAAATCCCCTTTGGCGTCTTCAAAGGCCTTTACAGCGGAATACTGGCATCTGAAGGGAAAGAGACAAATTAAAAGTTTACTTAAAAGACCGTTTAGGGGTGCCAAAGTCCAATACAGTTGCATGATGTCATCCAAAAATAAAAAGACAAATTAACGGTTTACTTTAAATCCCCTTTGGAGCCGCCAAAGGCAATTACAGGGGCATAGAGGCATCAAAAGGGAAAGAAACATTTGGAAAGCTTACTTTAATGCCACTTTGGGGATGCCAAAGGGCAAGAGAATTGCGGTGAGGCATCCAAAAATTTAGAGGAAAATTGAAGGATTAATCTAAATCCCCTTTGGCGTCTTCAAAGGCCTTTACAGGGGAATAATGGCATCTAAAGGGAAAGAGACAAATTAAAAGTTTACTTAAAAGACCGTTTAGTGGTGCCAAAGTCCAATACAGTTGCATGATGTCTTCCAAAAATAAAAAGAGAAATTAACGGTTAAGTTTAAATCCCCTTTGGAGCCGCCAAAGGCAATTACAGGGGCATAGAGGCATCAAAAGGGAAAGAAACATTTGGAAAGCTTACTTTAATGCCACTTTGGGGATGCCAAAGGGCAAGAGAATTGCGGTGAGGCATCCAAAAATTTAGAGGAAAATTGAAGGATTAATCTAAATCCCCTTTGGCGTCTTCAAAGGCCTTTACAGGGGAATACTGGCATCTGAAGGGAAAGAGACAATTTAAAAGTTTACTTAAAAGACCGTTTAGGGGTGCCAAGGTCCAATACAGTTGCATGGTGGCATCCAAAAATAAAAAGACAAATTAACGGTTTACTTTAAATCCCCTTTGGAGCCGCCAAAGGCAATTACAGGGGCATAGAGGCATCAAAAGGGAAAGAAACATTTGGAAAGCTTACTTTAATGCCACTTTGGGGATGCCAAAGAGCAAGAGAATTGCGGTGAGGCATCCAAAAATTTAGAGGAAAATTGAAGGATTAATCTAAATCCCCTTTGGCGTCTTCAAAGGCCTTTACAGGGGAATACTGGCATCTGAAGGGAAAGAGACAAATCAAAAGTTTACTTAAAAGACCGTTTAGGGGTGCCAAAGTCCAATACAGTTGCATGATGTCATCCAAAAATAAAAAGAGAAATTAACGGTTTACTTTAAATCCCCTTTGGAGCCGCCAAAGGTAATTAGCAGGGGCATAGAGGCATCAAAAGGGAAAGAAACATTTGGAAAGCTTACTTTAATGCCACTTTGGGGATGCCAAAGGGCAAGAGAATTGCGGTGAGGCATCCAAAAATTTAGAGGAAAATTGAAGGATTAATCTAAATCCCCTTTGGCGTCTTCAAAGGCCTTTACAGGGGAATACTGGCATCTGAAGGGAAAGAGACAAATCAAAAGTTTACTTAAAAGACCGTTTAGAGGTGCCAAAGTCCAATACAGTTGCATGATGTCATCTAAAAATAAAAAGACAAATTAACGGTTTACTTTAAATCCCCTTTGGAGCCGCCAAAGGCAATTACAGGGGCATAGAGGCATCAAAAGGGAAAGAAACATTTGGAAAGCTTACTTTAATGCCACTTTGGGGATGCTAAAGGGCAAGAGAATTGCGGTGAGGCATCCAAAAATTTAGAGGAAAATTGAAGGATTAATCTAAATCCCCTTTGGCGTCTTCAAAGGCCTTTACAGGGGAATACTGGCATCTAAAGGGAAAGAGACAAATTAAAAGTTTACTTAAAAGACCGTTTAGGGGTGCCAAAGTCCAATACAGTTGCATGATGTCATCCAAAAATAAAAAGAGAAATTAACGGTTTACTTTAAATCCCCTTTGGAGCCGCCAAAGGCAATTACAGGGGCATAGAGGCATCAAAAGGGAAAGAAACATTTGGAAAGCTTACTTTAATGCCACTTTGGGGATGCCAAAGGGCAAGAGAATTGCGGTGAGGCATCCAAAAATTTAGAGGAAAATTGAAGGATTAATCTAAATCCCCTTTGGCGTCTTCAAAGGCCTTTACAGGGGAATACTGGCATCTGAAGGGAAAGAGACAATTAAAAGTTTACTTAAAAGACCGTTTAGGGGTGCCAAAGTCCAATACAGTTGCATGATGTCATCCAAAAATAAAAAGACAAATTAACGGTTTACTTTAAATCCCCTTTGGAGCCGCCAAAGGCAATTACAGGGGCATAGAGGCATCAAAAGGGAAAGAAACATTTGGAAAGCTTACTTTAATGCCACTTTGGGGATGCCAAAGGGCAAGAGAATTGCGGTGAGGCATCCAAAAATTTAGAGGAAAATTGAAGGATTAATCTAAATCCCCTTTGGCGTCTTCAAAGGCCTTTACAGGGGAATACTGGCATCTGAAGGGAAAGAGACAAATTAAAAGTTTACTTAAAAGACCGTTTAGGGGTGCCAAAGTCCAATACAGTTGCATGATGTCATCCAAAAATAAAAAGACAAATTAACGGTTTACTTTAAATCCCCTTTGGAGCCGCCAAAGGCAATTACAGGGGCATAGAGGCATCAAAAGGGAAAGAAACATTTGGAAAGCTTACTTTAATGCCACTTTGGGGATGCCAAAGGGCAAGAGAATTGCGGTGAGGCATCCAAAAATTTAGAGGAAAATTGAAGGATTAATCTAAATCCCCTTTGGCGTCTTCAAAGGCCTTTACAGGGGAATACTGGCATCTGAAGGGAAAGAGACAAATTAAAAGTTTACTTAAAAGACCGTTTAGGGGTGCCAAAGTCCAATACAGTTGCATGATGTCATCCAAAAATAAAAAGACAAATTAACGGTTTACTTTAAATCCCCTTTGGAGCCGCCAAAGGCAATTACAGGGGCATAGAGGCATCAAAAGGGAAAGAAACATTTGGAAAGCTTACTTTAATGCCACTTTGGGGATGCCAAAGGGCAAGAGAATTGCGGTGAGGCATCCAAAAATTTAGAGGAAAATTGAAGGATTAATCTAAATCCCCTTTGGCGTCTTCAAAGGCCTTTACAGGGGAATACTGGCATCTGAAGGGAAAGAGACAATTAAAAGTTTACTTAAAAGACCGTTTAGGGGTGCCAAAGTCCAATACAGTTGCATGATGTCATCCAAAAATAAAAAGACAAATTAACGGTTTACTTTAAATCCCCTTTGGAGCCGCCAAAGGCAATTACAGGGGCATAGAGGCATCAAAAGGGAAAGAAACATTTGGAAAGCTTACTTTAATGCCACTTTGGGGATGCCAAAGGGCAAGAGAATTGCGGTGAGGCATCCAAAAATTTAGAGGAAAATTGAAGGATTAATCTAAATCCCCTTTGGCGTCTTCAAAGGCCTTTACAGGGGAATACTGGCATCTGAAGGGAAAGAGACAATTAAAAGTTTACTTAAAAGACCGTTTAGGGGTGCCAAAGTCCAATACAGTTGCATGATGTCATCCAAAAATAAAAAGACAAATTAACGGTTTACTTTAAATCCCCTTTGGAGCCGCCAAAGGCAATTACAGGGGCATAGAGGCATCAAAAGGGAAAGAAACATTTGGAAAGCTTACTTTAATGCCACTTTGGGGATGCCAAAGGGCAAGAGAATTGCGGTGAGGCATCCAAAAATTTAGAGGAAAATTGAAGGATTAATCTAAATCCCCTTTGGCGTCTTCAAAGGCCTTTACAGGGGAATACTGGCATCTGAAGGGAAAGAGACAAATTAAAAGTTTACTTAAAAGACCGTTTAGGGGTGCCAAAGTCCAATACAGTTGCATGATGTCATCCAAAAATAAAAAGACAAATTAACGGTTTACTTTAAATCCCCTTTGGAGCCGCCAAAGGCAATTACAGGGGCATAGAGGCATCAAAAGGGAAAGAAACATTTGGAAAGCTTACTTTAATGCCACTTTGGGGATGCCAAAGGGCAAGAGAATTGCGGTGAGGCATCCAAAAATTTAGAGGAAAATTGAAGGATTAATCTAAATCCCCTTTGGCGTCTTCAAAGGCCTTTACAGGGGAATACTGGCATCTGAAGGGAAAGAGACAAATTAAAAGTTTACTTAAAAGACCGTTTAGGGGTGCCAAAGTCCAATACAGTTGCATGATGTCATCCAAAAATAAAAAGAGAAATTAACGGTTTACTTTAAATCCCCTTTGGAGCCGCCAAAGGCAATTACAGGGGCATAGAGGCATCAAAAGGGAAAGAAACATTTGGAAAGCTTACTTTAATGCCACTTTGGGGATGCCAAAGGGCAAGAGAATTGCGGTGAGGCATCCAAAAATTTAGAGGAAAATTGAAGGATTAATCTAAATCCCCTTTGGCGTCTTCAAAGGCCTTTACAGGGGAATACTGGCATCTGAAGGGAAAGAGACAAATTAAAAGTTTACTTAAAAGACCGTTTAGGGGTGCCAAAGTCCAATACAGTTGCATGATGTCATCCAAAAATAAAAAGACAAATTAACGGTTTACTTTAAATCCCCTTTGGAGCCGCCAAAGGCAATTACAGGGGCATAGAGGCATCAAAAGGGAAAGAAACATTTGGAAAGCTTACTTTAATGCCACTTTGGGGATGCCAAAGGGCAAGAGAATTGCGGTGAGGCATCCAAAAATTTAGAGGAAAATTGAAGGATTAATCTAAATCCCCTTTGGCGTCTTCAAAGGCCTTTACAGGGGAATACTGGCATCTGAAGGGAAAGAGACAATTAAAAGTTTACTTAAAAGACCGTTTAGGGGTGCCAAAGTCCAATACAGTTGCATGATGTCATCCAAAAATAAAAAGACAAATTAACGGTTTACTTTAAATCCCCTTTGGAGCCGCCAAAGGCAATTACAGGGGCATAGAGGCATCAAAAGGGAAAGAAACATTTGGAAAGCTTACTTTAATGCCACTTTGGGGATGCCAAAGGGCAAGAGAATTGCGGTGAGGCATCCAAAAATTTAGAGGAAAATTGAAGGATTAATCTAAATCCCCTTTGGCGTCTTCAAAGGCCTTTACAGGGGAATACTGGCATCTGAAGGGAAAGAGACAATTAAAAGTTTACTTAAAAGACCGTTTAGGGGTGCCAAAGTCCAATACACTTGCATGATGTCATCCAAAAATAAAAAGACATATTAACGGTTTACTTTAAATCCCCTTTGGAGCCGCCAAAGGCAATTACAGGGGCATAGAGGCATCAAAAGGGAAAGAAACATTTAGAAAGTTTACTTTAATGCCACTTTGGGGATGCCAAAGGGCAAGAGAATTGCGGTGAGGCATCCAAAAATTTAGAGGAAAATTGAAGGATTAATCTAAATCCCCTTTGGCGTCTTCAAAAGCCTTTACAGGGGAATAAGGGCATCTAAAGGGAAAGAGACAATTTAAAAGTTTACTTAAAAGACCGTTTAGAGGTGCCAAAGTCCAATACAGTTGCATGATGTCTTCCAAAAATAAAAAGACAAATTAACGGATAAGTTTAAATCCCCTTTGGAGCCGCCAAAGGCAATTACAGGGGCATAGAGGCATCAAAAGGGAAAGAAACATTTGGAAAGCTTACTTTAATGCCACTTTGGGGATGCCAAAGGGCAAGAGAATTGCGGTGAGGCATCCAAAAATTTAGAGGAAAATTGAAGGATTAATCTAAATCCCCTTTGGCGTCTTCAAAGGCCTTTACAGGGGAATACTGGCATCTGAAGGGAAAGAGACAATTTAAAAGTTTACTTAAAAGACCGTTTAGGGGTGCCAAGGTCCAATACAGTTGCATGGTGGCATCCAAAAATAAAAAGACAAATTAACGGTTTACTTTAAATCCCCTTTGGAGCCGCCAAAGGCAATTACAGGGGCATAGAGGCATCAAAAGGGAAAGAAACATTTGGAAAGCTTACTTTAATGCCACTTTGGGGATGCCAAAGGGCAAGAGAATTGCGGTGAGGCATCCAAAAATTTAGAGGAAAATTGAAGGATTAATCTAAATCCCCTTTGGCGTCTTCAAAGGCCTTTACAGGGGAATACTGGCATCTGAAGGGAAAGAGACAAATCAAAAGTTTACTTAAAAGACCGTTTAGGGGTGCCAAAGTCCAATACAGTTGCATGATGTCATCAAAAATAAAAAGAGAAATTAACGGTTTACTTTAAATCCCCTTTGGAGCCGCCAAAGGCAATTACAGGGGCATAGAGGCATCAAAAGGGAAAGAAACATTTGGAAAGCTTACTTTAATGCCACTTTGGGGATGCCAAAGGGCAAGAGAATTGCGGTGAGGCATCCAAAAATTTAGAGGAAAATTGAAGGATTAATCTAAATCCCCTTTGGCGTCTTCAAAGGCCTTTACAGGGGAATACTGGCATCTGAAGGGAAAGAGACAAATCAAAAGTTTACTTAAAAGACCGTTTAGTGGTGCCAAAGTCCAATACAGTTGCATGATGTCATCCAAAAATAAAAAGACAAATTAACGGTTTACTTTAAATCCCCTTTGGAGCCGCCAAAGGCAATTACAGGGGCATAGAGGCATCAAAAGGGAAAGAAACATTTGGAAAGCTTACTTTAATGCCACTTTGGGGATGCCAAAGGGCAAGAGAATTGCGGTGAGGCATCCAAAAATTTAGAGGAAAATTGAAGGATTAATCTAAATCCCCTTTGGCGTCTTCAAAGGCCTTTACAGGGGAATACTGGCATCTGAAAGGGAAAGAGACAAATTAAAAGTTTACTTAAAAGACCGTTTAGGGGTGCCAAAGTCCAATACAGTTGCATGATGTCATCCAAAAATAAAAAGAGAAATTAACGGTTTACTTTAAATCCCCTTTGGAGCCGCCAAAGGCAATTACAGGGGCATAGAGGCATCAAAAGGGAAAGAAACATTTGGAAAGCTTACTTTAATGCCACTTTGGGGATGCCAAAGGGCAAGAGAATTGCGGTGAGGCATCCAAAAATTTAGAGGAAAATTGAAGGATTAATCTAAATCCCCTTTGGCGTCTTCAAAGGCCTTTACAGGGGAATACTGGCATCTGAAGGGAAAGAGACAATTCAAAAGTTTACTTAAAAGACCGTTTAGGGGTGCCAAAGTCCAATACAGTTGCATGATGTCATCCAAAAATAAAAAGACAAATTAACGGTTTACTTTAAATCCCCTTTGGAGCCGCCAAAGGCAATTACAGGGGCATAGAGGCATCAAAAGGGAAAGAAACATTTGGAAAGCTTACTTTAATGCCACTTTGGGGATGCCAAAGGGCAAGAGAATTGCGGTGAGGCATCCAAAAATTTAGAGGAAAATTGAAGGATTAATCTAAATCCCCTTTGGCGTCTTCAAAGGCCTTTACAGGGGAATACTGGCATCTGAAGGGAAAGAGACAAATCAAAAGTTTACTTAAAAGACCGTTTAGGGGTGCCAAAGTCCAATACAGTTGCATGATGTCATCCAAAAATAAAAAGACAAATTAACGGTTTACTTTAAATCCCCTTTGGAGCCGCCAAAGGCAATTACAGGGGCATAGAGGCATCAAAAGGGAAAGAAACATTTGGAAAGCTTACTTTAATGCCACTTTGGGGATGCCAAAGGGCAAGAGAATTGCGGTGAGGCATCCAAAAATTTAGAGGAAAATTGAAGGATTAATCTAAATCCCCTTTGGCGTCTTCAAAGGCCTTTACAGGGGAATACTGGCATCTGAAGGGAAAGAGACAAATTAAAAGTTTACTTAAAAGACCGTTTAGGGGTGCCAAAGTCCAATACAGTTGCATGATGTCATCCAAAAATAAAAAGACAAATTAACGGTTTACTTTAAATCCCCTTTGGAGCCGCCAAAGGCAATTACAGGGGCATAGAGGCATCAAAAGGGAAAGAAACATTTGGAAAGCTTACTTTAATGCCACTTTGGGGATGCCAAAGGGCAAGAGAATTGCGGTGAGGCATCCAAAAATTTAGAGGAAAATTGAAGGATTAATCTAAATCCCCTTTGGCGTCTTCAAAGGCCTTTACAGGGGAATACTGGCATCTGAAGGGAAAGAGACAAATCAAAAGTTTACTTAAAAGACCGTTTAGGGGTGCCAAAGTCCAATACAGTTGCATGATGTCATCCAAAAATAAAAAGACAAATTAACGGTTTACTTTAAATCCCCTTTGGAGCCGCCAAAGGCAATTACAGGGGCATAGAGGCATCAAAAGGGAAAGAAACATTTGGAAAGCTTACTTTAATGCCACTTTGGGGATGCCAAAGGGCAAGAGAATTGCGGTGAGGCATCCAAAAATTTAGAGGAAAATTGAAGGATTAATCTAAATCCCCTTTGGCGTCTTCAAAGGCCTTTACAGGGGAATACTGGCATCTGAAGGGAAAGAGACAAATCAAAAGTTTACTTAAAAGACCGTTTAGAGGTGCCAAAGTCCAATACAGTTGCATGATGTCATCTAAAAATAAAAAGACAAATTAACGGTTTACTTTAAATCCCCTTTGGAGCCGCCAAAGGCAATTACAGGGGCATAGAGGCATCAAAAGGGAAAGAAACATTTGGAAAGCTTACTTTAATGCCACTTTGGGGAAGCTAAAGGGCAAGAGAATTGCGGTGAGGCATCCAAAAATTTAGAGGAAAATTGAAGGATTAATCTAAATCCCCTTTGGCGTCTTCAAAGGCCTTTACAGGGGAATAATGGCATCTAAAGGGAAAGAGACAAATTAAAAGTTTCCTTAAAAGACCGTTTAGTGGTGCCAAAGTCCAATACAGTTGCATGATGTCTTCCAAAAATAAAAAGAGAAATTAACGGTTAAGTTTAAATCCCCTTTGGAGCCGCCAAAGGCAATTACAGGGGCATAGAGGCATCAAAAGGGAAAGAAACATTTGGAAAGCTTACTTTAATGCCACTTTGGGGATGCCAAAGGGCAAGAGAATTGCGGTGAGGCATCCAAAAATTTAGAGGAAAATTGAAGGATTAATCTAAATCCCCTTTGGCGTCTTCAAAGGCCTTTAGAGCGGAATACTGGCATCTGAAGGGAAAGAGACAATTTAAAAGTTTACTTAAAAGACCGTTTAGGGGTGCCAAGGTCCAATACAGTTGCATGGTGGCATCCAAAAATAAAACGACAAATTAACGGTTTACTTTAGATCCCCTTTGGAGCCGCCAAAGGTAATTAGAGGGGCATAGAGGCATCAAAAGGGAAAGAAACATTTGGAAAGCTTACTTTAATGCCACTTTGGGGATGCCAAAGGGCAAGAGAATTGCGGTGAGGCATCCAAAATTTAGAGGAAAATTGAAGGATTAATCTAAATCCCCTTTGGCGTCTTCAAAGGCCTTTACAGGGGAATACTGGCATCTGAAGGGAAAGAGACAATTCAAAAGTTTACTTAAAAGACCGTTTAGGGGTGCCAAAGTCCAATACAGTTGCATGATGTCATCAAAAATTAAAAAGAGAAATTAACGGTTTACTTTAAATCCCCTTTGGAGCCGCCAAAGGTAATTGCAGGGGAATAGAGGCATCAAAAGGGAAAGAAACATTTGGAAAGCTTACTTTAATGCCACTTTGGGGATGCCAAAGGGCAAGAGAATTGCGGTGAGGCATCCAAAAATTTAGAGGAAAATTGAAGGATTAATCTAAATGCCCTTTGGCGTCTTCAAAGGCCTTTACAGGGGAATACTGGCATCTGAAGGGAAAGAGACAAATCAAAAGTTTACTTAAAAGACCGTTTAGAGGTGCCAAAGTCCAATACAGTTGCATGATG